>NW_028142372.1:0-78304 GCF_055691185.1 Crinia signifera
CACTGCTGCCGCTCACTGGTGCATCCGCTGCAGCAACTATCACTCCTGGCACTGCTGCCGCTCACTGGTGTATCCACTGCAGCAGTATTACTCCTGGCACTGCTGCCGCTCACTGGTGCATCCACTGCAGCAACTATTACTCCTGGCACTGCTGCTGCTCACTGGTGCATCCACTGCAGCAACTATTACTCCTGGCACTGCTGCTACATACTGGTGTATCCACTGCCACAACTATCACTCCTGGCACTGCTGCCGCTCACTGGTGCATCCTCTGCAGCAACTATCACTCCTGGCACTGCTGCCACACACTGGTGCATCCACTGCCACAGCTATCACTCCTGGCACTGCTGCCACATACTAGTGCATCCCCTGCAGCAACTATCACTCTTGGCACTGGTACATCCTCTGCAACCACTATCTCTCCTGGCATGACTGCCAAATACTGGTGCATCCACTGCAACAACTATCACGCTTTACCCTGTTGCTATATACTGGTGTAATACATATGATCAGGCGTTATGGGGATTACTGGTAATTTTGCACATTATGTGCTGCAGTTCCCGCTTCTCCCCATGTATCAGCATAGACAAGCTTGCAAATTTACAGGGGTGCACCAATCTTCAATATATGGCACTGCTGTGCCAGTAACTGTATGACTGGTCAGAGGCAAGAGCTGCAGTTTTTGGACACTTACCGATTTTGCTAGGGATAGTGGTGGGTGCCCAGTAATAACAGCTGACTGTCTATTCTGCTTAAAAATAAGAATGATTATTTATTCATATGAAGCTGTGGGTCCCTAAATGGGATTAATGTGCAATTCATGTAGTACCAGTCCTGGGACAGCAGCTACAGTGGGCAGAGAGAGAGCATACTTCACCAAAGAGGCGAGTTAATACTCTTCCTTTTTTTTTGCAAAGGGACTATTAATACATGCCACCGGTGTCTGGACCTGCTAAATGGGCAAATAACGGGATAAACGCCAAACAGCTCCACTGTTCTATAGAAGTGGTTTCATATTGTAGTTGTAGTACATACTTAGCACAGCTGGAAGTGCATGTGCATTCTGTAACCAGTTCATGTCTGATCTAACTGTTCATCTGTGTTCTAGGCTCTGGAGATTATTTGGAGGCTATAGAGCAGGCATAGCCAAACTGTGGCTCCCAGCTGTTGTGAAACTACACATCCCAGCATGCCTTGTCATTGTTTTAGCATTGCTTAATAGCAAAACTTTTGCAAGGCATGATGGGACTAGAAGTTTCACAACAGCTGGAGGGCCATAGTTTGGACATGCCTGATATAGAGGGTTGTTGCAGAAAACAATGTTCCCAATTATACCTTTTCTTAAACATGGTAAGGGGTCGTTCCTGTTGGCTCATCTACTACTCTGGGGTTACTGACCATTAATAGATGACTGGTGCACAGGTTTTGTTTACAGGCTGTAATGAAGTTTGGCATTGTCAAAAATGTATCTAGAATTGGAGTGTAAAACTTTTTTTTTTACTTTAAGAAAACCAAAACCCCAAAGTATAATTTCCTTAAGGTTTTATTTCCAAATGCTATGTGATTACCATGGCATCCACCTGGATATTGCTATACTGCCCAACAAGACACTCAAGGGCAGATTTATTAAGCTTGGAGCAGTGATAATGTGCCTGGTACTTTATCACCGACCAATCCGCTCCTAATTGTCAAGTTAGAGGTTGGGTTTGAAACATTTCAGTTAGGATTGGCCAGTGATAAAGTACCAGCCACTTCACCGGGTTTCACAAATCTGCCATATCTCCAATGTTTATTCATTCAAGACCTTTCTCAAGCCTGCTTCTCCCTTTTGAGTGTTTTACCATCACACCATTGCCGCTTTAAAGCTGGCTAGGCTACATACCTCAGCGATGTAACAATATATTACACCGCACACATTGCAGATCTGCAACCACGGTGCTCACACAGTGTGATTATTGCTTGCGATTTGAACATTCTAATTCAAATCGCAGTGTGTTTATTTTGATATGGACTGTGCAGGAGTGCGCATCACATCGCAGGGCAAAAATGTATGTGCGGGCAGGTATGTTTGAACTAGATCATGTCTCATCTAGTTCAAATTGCAAAGCACTAAGGGGCAGATGTATTAAGCCTTAACAAGAGATAAATGCAAGGGTGATAAACAGTATATTGTTACTGAAACTGCACAACTATGCTGCAGCCCATCAGGTGGAAAGATGCAAGGACCCAATTCATCAAACTATTTGGTACACATTATGCAATCCTTTGCAGATCAGAAGATCAGCCAATATAGTGTACCCCTCTTAACACCCATACACACTAGAAGATCCCCACCGGTGCCAGTGTCACTTACAGCGACTGTTCTTTTTAGTATAAATAAATACACATACAGCCAAGTCAATTAATTGAAGTGTAGTTAAATATTGCACCCAAAATAAGAAAAGTCTCAGAGAGCGGAACTGGCATTTTTGTCAGATACTGTGGTTTGAGTATCTCTCAAAGGGCTAAACATCCCTACAGCGCAATTGTGCAGCGAGAAATGGAGTTATAGGAGAATCTCTTGAAAAATATCCTGAGGCTTACCTTAACCCCTTCCCGACATTTGACGTACATTTACGTCATGGTCGGGATGTACTTCCCGACACATGACGTAAATGTACGTCATGACTTTAAAGTGCCACTGCGTCTAGAGACGCGGTGACAGAGGGACGATGTCTGCTGTCCCTGACAGCAGACATCTTCCCTCATTGCCCAGGGGGGGCAGCGATGCCCCCGGCCATCAGCGATCGCTGTGATTGGCTGTTCAATGTGATCAGCCAATTACAGCGTTTTTCTGTGTACCGGCGAATAACATTCGCCGGTGACACAGGGATCGGTGGTGATTGGTGATGTAAAGTACAGCACCAATCACCACCGGGTGTAAGGGTGTCACTGGTGATCACCCCACCTGCCCCCAAAGGCTGTGATTGGTCCGTCGGACCGACGGACCAATCACAGCCATTTCACCTCAGATGAAATAACGGAGACAGCCCTGCAGCCGCCATTCCGGTCAGGAACAGCGTGCAGAGCGGTATCCGTGCCCATCTGTGCCCTATACTGACCTGATCAGCGTTGGTGGCATCCGTGCTGCCAGCTCCTGGTGTGACTTCCTGGTGTGACTTCCTTGTGCTGCTGCTGCAGCAGCGTCATTGTGTCAGATTTAAATTGTGTGCTATAATTTTGTATCTGCTGCCCCCTGCTGCCCCCCTTTTGTGCTGATCACTATAAACTAAGTGATCAGCACCTTTTTTGGGGTGCAGGGTTTTTTTTTTTTAATATACCCTGTCAGGTTGCACCCACAGTTGTGTGCCTGCTGCCCCTCACTGCTAATCAGTGTTGCATCACTGATCAGCAGTTTTTTTTTTTTTGGAGAGTGCTGTGTTTTTTTTTTTTTATTTTTAAATTGTTTTTACACCCACGGTGCTTTTGTGGGTGTCCTGTGGCCGCTGAGCGCTGATCAGTGACGTACATCACTGATCAGCATTTTTGGCACAGGGTTGATCTATTTTTTTTTTTTTTTGATCAAATTCCTGTTGCCTTTGACTCATCAGCAGTTTTTATTCATTTTTTTTTTTGAAGAGTGCTGTGGGGTTTTTTTTTAAATTGTTTTTACACCCACGGTGCTTTTGTGGGTGTCCTGTGGCCGCTGAGCGCTGATCAGTGACGTACATCACTGAACAGCATTTTTGGCACAGGGTTGATATAATTTTTTTTCAGCAGTTTTTTTAATTTTATTTTTTTGGAGAGTGCTGTGGGGTTTTTTTTTTAAATTGTTTTTACACCCACGGTGCTTTTGTGGGTGTCCTGTGCCCGCTGAGCGCTGATCAGTGACGGACGTTACTGACCAACATCTGTGCTCAATATTTGGCGCAGGAGCTTTTTTTTTTTTCTTTTAAAACTTTTTTTTTCTTTTTAAACTTACACGTGTTAAAGCACTACATACCCCCCGTGTTGAAATAAAGTTTGTAGCCCCCCCCTACACTATACACGTGTTGAAACACTACACTTAAAAATAATAAAAATGTCCCAATCATCGCAAAGACTGTTTTCTTTTTTTTTTTTTTTTCTTTATTTGGTTTTAAAATTACAAGATAGAAAAATATTTATCAAAACTTTTTCACAGGCATAGAAATAACATAAATACAAAACTTACATGACATACATACAACATTTGGTGAATTATTGCCCTTCCCTACCGGGATCATATACACCCCTAACGAAAAGACCATTAGTCATCTTACCCTTTGAATCACTCTTTTACAAATTATACCGATATCCCTCCAGTCCTCTCCCGCCCTGTATCACCTACCCGGATCCCTCAGTTTTATTTCACTTCTCTGGCTAGTATCTAGACCACTGAATCACCCTGGTTATCTCTACCTTACTCTATCCTTTAATATTGGTTTTACATTTAGTATTTCTAGTGTTGCACAAAACTCTACCAACTAGTGCTGTTCTACCTTTTGTTGATTTAAACTAAATCTATTGTTTATTTTCATTGTGTTAACAATTATGAGCTTACAAGCATTCGTGAAGTTAATCTGTGCTTAGTATAGTGTTAAAAGTATATATATTTTTTTTTTTTTTTTAGAGCCGAATACAAAGAACAGAGGAGGTTATTCTGATCGGAGCGGCCAAACGTGCGTACGTTCACTATTAACGTACGCTAGCCGTACGCGGCCGTTGGGGTTAAGTCCACCCACAAATCAGCCGCTTACGTACGGACAGAAATAACGTAGAAGGGGAGTGGCGTACAAATGAGCGTACGGCAACGTACGCGGACGGCTCAGCCCTTGCACTCCGACAACAGGCGTACAACTGAGCGTACGGCGCCGTTTACGGACGTCTTTCGTCCGTCTTCCCACCGACTTCTTGCGGAGATCTGAGCGTACGCCAGCTTGCACGGACGGGTCCCTATTGTTTTCAATGGAAAACACAGCTTATGTCACCGCTCGTGAAAGTGAGCGTACGTCCGTGTACGCTGCCATACCCTTCACATATATGGACCTGCAAATCTTGCCTTTCAACTACAATTCTGACAATTGATTAATTAATCTATTTGTTAATCTATTATTGTTTTCTATTAACTCAATTGTCTACCTTAATAAAGACCTAATAAAACAACATTTGAACCCTCATTACATGTATATTTGTTATGTTCTAATGTGGCATTTTAATCACTATCTATGTGTCCCCATATTGCTGTTACTTTTAAATCAAGTTATGTTGGTGTTTCAGTATATGTACTAAATTATGTCCATAATTACTTTGTCCACAATGTGTAACATGTATACCTACCCTGATGTTATGTGTGATGTTTTAATCGAACAACATTAAACATTCATGCATTTTCACTATGTGTTATTTTACTCAAAAACACACACATTCACACATCAATCATTACCCCTCACCTCAAATTACAAGTATAACTTACAGTACACATCTGTATGTACCTACCCTTACAAGCCCTCTAACATATTTGTGATTAAAAACACAGGCAATTTCGAACTGTACATAAACTTTTATTTATAACAAAAATAATAAGGGGGGGGGGGATAAAAAAAAAAAAATGCGGGCCTCCAGAAGGCCAAACAGGATCTGGAGGTACAGGAGGGTGAGAACGATCTCCAACATTAGGGCTGCCACCTCCTCCTGCTGCTGTTCAGTGTCTGTAGTGAAGGGATAAAAAAAAAAAATTAATATATAACATACACAAATGTTTGTTGTATTTGTACATAATAAAAAGTTCAGAGTTATGTGTGAAGGCCACATACATTTTTAAACTACATTGAAGATGGGTCTGCTGTAAACACAGTACTAAAAAATAATATGTTAACACACACATACTGTACATAGTAAATAACATTAATTCAATTACTCCTTCATGGATGAATGTATGCTGTATCCCAATTGGTACTTTGGTTTTGGGGGACTGTCCTCTAACCTCACAATTAGGCTGTGCTATTTAAGGGTTATGACATTGTTGTGGCTTAAGCACTCCTTACTATTTTAAATTTTGGACATTGCTGTACAAATTATAGGCCTACAGCTATGTGTGTAAAGCATGCATCCGCATGGCCTCACACACTATTACCAAAACAATCTCTACATTTATGTTGCACCAGTGCCAGATTAAGCCTTCGGGGGGCCCGGGGTACTTTAGACCGGGGGGCCCCCTTGCACTTGTCATTACTGGCCGCACACTGCATGGGAGAATATTATACTGTCAAAACACAGAGTAAAGGCAGAATAAACTTGGTCAATGGTTAACTGCAGGGGATATATATATATATATATATATATATATATATATACACACACACACACACACACACACACACACACACACACACACACCACATGAAAAGCCTGTATTTGTCCCTCTGCCCCTTACTCTGGAGGAGACCTCACAGTCCTAGTGCTGCCTCTGATTAAAAACCCTCACATGACTAAGCTGCTGCTGCTGTTCTCCATGGACCTGAGAAGCATGTAATGAGCTCCACCAATCAGAGCTCAGCACAAACTTCTCAGCCTCTGTCCTCTGGTGCAAAGTGTCATGGGACTTAGTCAACTCCCAGAAATGCACTGCACACTTGTGCAATCAGTGTGCCTTGGCTCCCGATGCTCAGCACCATAAATCATTGTCACATTGGCAGATAGGTGAAGCTGCAGCACTACCCCACCCATGCACAAAACCTTTAGCTAAAAAAAACAAATAAAAACTTAATTTTTTTTTTTTTTAAAAATACATGACAACCACAGGGGGCCCCTAGCTAGAGGGGGGCCCAGGGGCACTGACCCCTTGTGCCTCCATTATAATCCGGCCCTGTGTTGCACATCATGCTGGGAACTGGAGTTACCCAACACCTGGAGCCACATAACTACCACACCACTAATGTCGGATATCTCATTGGATGTACTGTTATGTCAATTATTCAAGGGGTGAGGCATGGCCACACTCAAAAAAACCACCAAGGGGACCCTTGTTCCTGGAGAAGGACAGGACACACCTCATGGTCGCCCTGCAGTGATATGTTGCAACTAATGTTGATGTTGGATACACATATGTGGTTGTTGTGATTGTTTATGTGTAGAAATGTGTAGGTAAACATTAGACACATTATTTACTTACGGCTACTTGAGCCATCCTGGTCGCCGCTGGTTGGCTGTGCGGTGGTTGGGGGGATCAGGAGCAAGGGGGATGGGATGGGAATTTGGATAGAGGTAGTGGGTGTGAGTGGGGATTGGAGAGGTTTGGGGGTGGGTGGTGGAGAGGTGTAGGGGGTAGGAAATGGGGTGGGGAGGGGGTGGGGGTGGGGGTAGGGGAGGGGGTAGTGGAGGGGGTTGGGGAGGGGGTAGGGGAGGGGGTTGGGGAGGGGGTGGGGGTAGGGGTGTGGGTGGGGGTAGGGGTGTGGGTGGGGGTGGGGGTTGGGGAGAGGGTGGGGGTTGGGGAGGGGGTGGGGGTGGGGGTTGGGGAGGGGGTGGGGGAAGGGGATGGGGAAATTGTGTGGGCCCCAGCTTGAGCCATTTTCTCGGCCTCCTCTTCCTCCTCCTCCTCTTCCTCCTTCTCCTCTTCCTCCTCCTCTTCTTCCTCCTCCTCCTCTTCCTCCTCCTCCTCTTCCTCCTTCTCCTCTTCCTCCTCCTCTTCTTCCTCCTCCTCCTCTTCCTCCTCCAGGGCTGCCTGCTCCTGGGCTGCCTGGTCCCGGGCTGCCTGCTCCCGGGCTTCCATGCGTGCCCTTGCCCGTGCTGAAATGTTCATGTTGATGGCATAGAAATCGAAGATTGGGTTTCATAAAAAAGGGGGAAATAAAAATTCACATTAGTCATGCTCATAACCTTCCAAATTATCATTGCTGTTATATTTCAGACATTTATCATGCAAACTAATTGATATGCTACACCCAAAAACTGAGCAAATACTTACCCCCCCCCTATACACCCCATATCCCCCCCATATACCCCCCCTATACACCCCATATACACCCATATACCCCCCCTATACACCCCATATACACCCATATACCCCCCCTATACACCCCATACCCCCCCCATATACCCCCCCATACACCCCATATACACCCATATACCCCCCCTATACACCCCATATCCTCCCCATATACCCCCCCTATACACCCCATATACACCCATATACCCCCCCTATACACCCCATATACACCCCCTATACACCCATATACTCAGGAACATATTTATAAAAAGTACAGAAAACATTAGCTAAAAAACGCAGACATACTAGTAATCAAAACTTACATCGGGCAATATGGCGGCGAAGGGTGCAGAGCAAAACTGGCTGCCGCCGGCGCAGGTCAGACCAGCGCCGCTCAACTTGCCCCAGGCTTCTGCGGACGCCGGTTGTCGAGTATATTAGGCGGCGGGCAGCAGTTTACGCCCGCCGCTTGTCCATGTTGCTGACATATGGGCCCCTGGGCCCCAGGTGATGGTCCATTACGTCAACCAGGGCCAACAGCTCCTGGGTCGTAAACGGCCTAGCCCTGGTAGTAGTCATAGTGCCAATGGCGCAGTTAATAATTGCAGGTACATATATCACTTTTGGTGCTTGCTGATTGGTGTAAAAAATTGTTTGTTTGGTATTAACTTTATTAATCCCTCTTACATTAACAAACTGGATGCGAATAGAAACTTACGCGGACCGTTCCGATATACACACACCATAACCAACAGCATGCATTCAATGTATAGAGAGGAACTGTATTTACAGTGTGCGGAAAATAATACACGCAACCCTCTACTTATAACTACGCTGCTTAAAGGGGGCACGATACACCGATTTCCATGGAGAGGAGTACTGTATTTACAGTGTGCGGAAAATAATACACGCAACCATCTACTTATAACTACGCTGCTTAAAGGGCCACAATGCAACATGTTGCTGTATGACAATTTCATACACATTACATATGTAAGGAAAGCATTGTAACGTGATGTTTTGAAATGTGACTCACAAAGCATACACGAACTCCAACAGATACCAGCTGACAACACTTATCATTGGAATGACAGGTGCACACATTTCACGATGTAGCCCACAATGCTCCACAACCTGTGTATGTGCATATACAGGTGATTGTTCAGGTGCGTTGAGACCTGCGTAATTTAAGCGGGAATTATCGGCGGGAAATATCGGCGTAAATGAGCAAATACATTGCGGAGAAAAATATACGCCCCCTTGTTCATGGCGGGAGATTAACATATAAATATTCAGTCAGATGCAGGCCACAATTGCTGCAAACATGTCTAGTTCAGACGATTCCGCAGCTGAGGACGCTCTCCAGAGAGCAAGAGCAGAATCCTTGCTGGAAAGGTTGAGGCAGAGGGAGCAGGAGAGGACAAGGAGGAGCCAAGACCAAGCGGGCCCCTCAGTAACAGGCCCTGTTCAACCTCCACCAGCTCCACAAGGGCCAAGCAACCAGCCAGAACAAGAGGTTGCATCTCTCCAAACAGGTGTGACCCAGCAGGTGCATGGTGAGAGAACTGGGGCCACCAGAAAACGAGCTGCAACATCTAGGGTGAGGACTGAGCAGGATACCACCACCAGAAAGAGAAATCCTGCATTTGTAGAGGCCGAAATGCGAATTCTAGTGCCCAGGGCACGCGAATGGATTGAATTGCCAACGAGGAAGCCGGGTGCCAGTGCAAGGAGAAAACTTTGGGACAAGATCACAGAGGAAGTGAACCAGGTGGCACCAGTGGTCAGAAATTGGGACGCGGTGAAGAAAAGGTTAGTGTGTTTGTCAGGGCTATTTTTCAGCAGGCTCCAGCAGGAACTGAGGCCCTTATTCTAGTTCACTCTTTCTGGCCAAATATTTATTAGATGGACAAAACCATGTGCACTGGAGGTGAGGCAGGTGTTACTTGTGCAGAGATAATCAGATTTGGGTGGGGTTTTACACCTGCCTCACCTGCAGTGCACATGGTTTTGTCCATCAAAGAAATATTTGGGCAGAAAGAGTGAACTAGAATAAGGGCCTCAGTTCCTGCTGGAGACTGCTGAAAAATTGCCCTGGTCTTTGTCCCCCTGATGTCATATGTGTGTACATATGTTACATGTATGTTTTGAGACTAATAGAAAGGTGTGTTTGTAGATAGTGCTACACTTCAATGTCACATGTGAACACAACCATGTCTAATAACCCACATTGATATATGAAACATGCACCATTGGTGTGATGTGAGGTTATGGGCACAGTTCTGCTCATGTGAAGTATGTGATGGGACAAGAGAAAGTGTGTTTTCGAAAGAGTTGTTGTAACATGTTCCATATGATGCTACTGAAACAAGAATGACCAAACTGTGCACATGTAGCTGGTGAGAAACTACACATCCCAGTATGCCATTCCATAGTTAAATTAATCCATAATAACCACATTGTCAAGCTATGGTGGAATGTGTAGTTTCACACCAGGTGGAGGTGCATAATTTGGCCATGGATGATGTCATTTCTGCATAGTGATGTATGTATGTGCATTTAGTGGCCTAATGAATGAGATGAGACACTGAAATGCCTCCTAATTGAGACATGAATGTGTGTGTGGGACACATATGGCAAAAAAACATAAGATCACCCACACTAGGAAATGTCACGTAGCTAGGGGTACCACATAGTCCCTTTAATTCCGGACACATATTAATTACACAGGTTCTGTGGCTGGCTGACTTCAAGACTCCACTTCACCTAATTTTAAACTGCCACAGAACCTGTGTAATTAACATGTGTCCGGAATTTAAGGGACTAGGTGGTAACCCTACACGTAGCACAGTGGTGCACATATCTCATGGTGATATTTGTATTTTTAAACTTGTAGGTGGACTGACTTCAAAACGGCAATGAAGAGGAAGATGACTGACCGGTACAACCACAGCATGTCCACCGGGAGAGGTCCTATGCCCGACCATTTGGAGTATACCCCCCTGGAGCAGGACTCCTTGGACGTGATTGATGTGGGGGAGGTCAGGGGGATCTCCAATATGGACAGTGAGCTCCCGGCGGAGGTCTTTGCTGCTGCTTTTGATGGTAAGTCACAGTAATGCATTGTATTTAGAAAGATATTTTTTATTGCGTATGTGATGGTGACATTGTTTTCAATTCTTATCCTAGAAGAAGCAGAAACCCAGGATGTACCGGCAGCATCTTCCTCTGCAGAGCCACAGGTGGAGCAAGTGGTCCAGCCTCCACCAAGACGTCGCCCCCAGCACCAGCCACAGGAGACATGGGATGAGAGCCTGTTGGTGACACTGGAGAGGATCGAGCAGCAAGGGGTGGATGCTGCGATCCGTCAGCAGCAGGTGGCGGAATTTCTGGCGGAGTGGAAGGCCACAAACAGGCTGCAGTGTGAGGCCTTGAACCGCATTAACGACACTCTGGCGGCTGGCATAGTAAGCATTGGCCAACACCTCAGCCGCCAGAATGAACTTCTTGCGGAGCAGCTGTCCACCGCCAGGTCCCTAAGGGACAATCCCCCATCTGCTGCCCCACCCCAAGCTGCTCCCCAACCTTCCACCTCTGCTGACCCTCCTGTGTCGACTAGGGGAAGACGCCGCAAGGCAGCTGAGCCAAAGGCCCCTGTCCCCAAGGCCCCATCTAAAAGGGGGAAAAAAGGGCCCAAATAATGAGACCTGGTTCACTTCCTCTGTGGTTGGACCCCAAATGTTTAAATTGCACTGGACATCCGCTTCCTGAGTTGGCCATCTATCCATTTGCGTGCCATGGGCATGAAAGTTCGTATTTTGACCTCTACAAATGCAGGATAAATTTGTGGTGGTGTGTATCTTGCTTAGTATTCACCCTGGTTGTTGCAGTACGTATTCTGGTGTCCCCATTTCTTTCACCATTGCATTTGCAGGGTAACACATGTTTGGAGATATGCAACCTCTTGTTCTGGCTGTTTTATTATTTGTGTGTTTATTTTATTTGTTTATTTGATTTCTCACATTAAAGTGTGAAATAAGCTGTGATGCTGAACAGCAAATAAATTTATTTTACAAATTAAATCAACATTGTGGTATGTGTCATTTCTTGTGTGAAAAAAATACTAGATTTATGTGTACTTACTGACCAGGGTATTTTTGAACATTTGTTGAAGTGTGGTAGAAGTTTCCCATGTGTAACCCTCTCCATGGCCATTCCCATGTTCCTATCCAACTTTTCCCTGCTAATTAGTTTGTGTCAGCACATGTGCAGAGCAACTTAATAGGTGAGAAAGCAGTTTGTGTGCAGGTGAGGTAGCTCCTACAGTAGTAGGTAAAAGCAGGTCCAGAACAATGCTTTCCTCATGGAGTGGATGAGGCAGACAAACAAGGGTGAAAAGGTACATTTGTGTAGGAATGCATATGTGTCCTCCCTAAAAAAAGATGTGTGAATGGGCCAAACATGATAAAATACCTTGTGAACAAACATGCATAACTTTTTAAATATATATGATTTTACAGTGTCATAAGCAGATGTAGGAATCCTTTGTTAGAGATGAGAGTGCAATAATGTGATTGGTGGCATCTTACATACAGAGTGTAGTCAAATCCAAATCATAGCAGATGAGATAGTGGTACAGGTCATTATTTTGGGTACTATACAAAGATTGTGTGCAAAATAGTGGTCATGGGCTTAAAACATTGCTGAAACATCCTTTGTAGGTGTTAGATGTGGTTTATGTTATTGTATCCTAAATACAAAACCTATGTTAGTATTAGAGTGAACACGTTGACACATGTCGACTTGTGTAGATTGAGTGTGCTACTGTGTAAAGTCTATGAAAGCACGTAGTGAATGTGTCTAACTGTTTAGCAAATACCTACCTTAGCGTATATAAGCAGGTCTTAAAAAGATTCTTACCTTAAATTAAACAAACCTTTAAATGTGGAGAAGTATAGAAAGATAAGCTTCCAATGTGTTTGCGTGCTGTGTGTGGCTTGCAGGCAGTGAAATAATGGTTTGGACTTAATAGACTGCAGCATTGCTTATTACATTCAGGTGTATGTGTTTGAGTAGTAATCAGCGTTAATTAGCAAACTCAGGCGCCCGCTGGCATGCGGTATCTGTAGGGGTGGTCTGAGCTGGCAGTTGGCGGGCGCTTGTCTGGTGTCCGAAATGAACGGTGCTTTAGGCGATCGTGCGGTAGTAGCACCGCTCATTTTTGGTGCACACCCCCGTGTACGCCCATATTTACGCCCATTTTCCCTCATTATTTCGGCCGCTCCCCTCAACACGCCCCTATGCCGCCCCCAATACCCGTACACTCGCGTACAGGTTTTTTCGCACGTTGAGACCCGTCCGTAAGCGTTGTTCAGTGGTCGCGCCTGCGCATTAGCGAATCTGCACATGCGCAGATCATGAAAAACCCCGGGACGTACGCGTACGGCCCGGCCGCACCAACCAGAATAAGGCCCAGAGTGAGAATATCTTCAGTTAATGTGTTAATTTGTGTCCACACCTCTTTTAGAGTATGGAGAAAAGTACCATTTATCCCATATTACGTGAAATCTGCCAATATTGTTTCTGGATAGATACGCAGCTCTCTCATGCTCAAACGTATAATTAACCAAACTGATCCAGTCATTAATATCTGGTGCTTTTTCTGCCATCCAGCGTCTGGCGATGCATGTCTTGGCAAGCGCTCCGAGATTAATGACCAGCTGCCTTAAGTCGGATGCCACCCCAGACCTAAACCATATCCCCAATAATAGCGCCTTAGGACATATTTCCCCTCGAGGGATACCTATATTTATCAATACTTCCGCAACATCCTTCCAGAATTTTTGCAGAGTTGTGCACTGCCATATTAAATGCCAGTAGTCACAACCCGCAACCCTACATTTTGGGCAGGAGTCACTTTTATCCCTTGCAAACTTTTTAATTTTACTCGGAGTTATGTATGTGCGGTGCAGGATATTAAATTGGATCTGCTGAGTCCTAAGGGAAGTGGTAGCTAACTTGGGTATGGCAAGAGCCCGATCCCAGTCGTCCAAAGTGAGCTCAGGAATTTCCCTGGACCACTTTGTCATAAGCTCGTGCAGGCCGGAAGTCGGCGATATTGATGAAATGTACTTATAGCATTTAGATACGCCTTTAGTCGGTCCCAAGTTCCGTAGTAATATTTTGACTGGGTGGTCTTTTATAGTACTAGAGGATATGTGCAGATGTTCTTCCATTGCACTTCTAAGCTGTAGGAAGCGAAAAAACATATTATTTGGGATTTGAAAATCAATTTGCAGTTGGGCAAATGTTTTAACCCCACTTTGCGTGGCCACCTGGCCTACATTTCTTATACCAAACTGCAGCCAAACTGCCATTCCCTGATGCCTTCTGATATTCTTAAAAGAATCCAGGGAAGAGAGACTTGTTTCAGGGTCAGTATCTTTATAGCCTATTGTACTAGAGATCCAATTCCAAATTTTTATTGCTTGGGTAAGAATCGGGGGATATTTCTTGCAACATTTATTCGTCAGCAAAGCTTGTAGTGGGGAATGACCCGGAATGATCTTATTTATTAAGTTTGATAATTCTACTGATTTACAGGGATCTACAACCCAATCTCGGAGGTGAACCAATTGCGTTGAGAGATAGTACAGTTTAAAGTTGGGGAGGGAAAGTCCTCCAAGATCACGTGGTCTCATGAGTGTGGATAATTTGACTCTCGGTCTTTTATTTCTCCATATAAATGAAGTTATTATCCCGTTTATTTTCTTAAATATTGCTTCGGGGATATATACAGGGGAGTGTTGCATTAAGTAAAGTAGTTTTGGTAGGATCATCATTTTGATAAGATTTACCCTACCTATTACTGTCAAAGGTAATTTGAGCCAGTTCTTGCATTTAGATCTAATTAAAACGATTACTGGATCTATATTATATTTGACATAGTCACTTGCATCCTTAGAGATTACTACTCCGAGATAGTCGAATCTTTCTACCCTCGGTATGTTGATTGCTATATCGGGATCTACCCGTATATCGTTAAGCAAATTATCCACTAATAAGTGGGATTTACTGCTATTTATTGTTAGCCCTGAGTAAAGACCGAATTCCTGAAGGACTTGCATCACCAAAGGAAGATCCTGCATGTAGCTTGCCATCCCCACAAGTAAATCATTCGCATAGAGTGAGACAAGGCTGTCCGCCCCCCCATCCGAGTCCCCCCGACCTAGTATTTTTCTCAGCTTGCATGCAACTGGCTCTATGGCCAGAGAGAACAAAGAGGGGGAGAGCGGGCAACCCTGCCTCGTCCCACGGTATATAGCAAATGGGTCCGATACAAATCCATTAATGGCAATTCGTGCACAAGGATTATGATAGATCATCAGGATCCTTTTGATACAACAAGACCCGAAGCCAAATACCTCCAGAGTGGACCTTAAGTATGGCCACTCCAGGGAGTCAAAGGCCTTGTTTGTGTCAAAAGAGGCCAGGGCGGTCTCTGATCCCGTCATTTTTCTAGCCTGTAGGTAAGAAAAAACTCGTCTAACGTTTATGGAAGTTGATTTCCCTTTCCTGAATCCCGTTTGATCAACGTGAACTATCTTATCCAACACCTCTCCTATTCTGTTGGCCAATATTGTAGCATACACCTTAGCATCAACTGTGAGGAGCGAGATAAGTCTATAAGAGTCTGGCCTTAGAGGGTCTTTGCCTTTCTTGAGAATCACTGTGATGACCGCCTCGGTCATGGAGTGAGATAATTGGCCTTCTTTTTCCATTTCCTGGAAGAAATATAGGAGCCTACCGGACAAAGTGTCACTGAAGAGCTTATATATTTCTACTGGTAGGCCATCGATACCCGGGGCCTTCCCGGAAGCCACATTTCTTATTGCCCCTTCCACCTCACCCAAAGTGAACGGTAATTCCAAAGACTCCCTATCTTGGTCTGAGAGGGTAGGCAAATCAATGGCATTCAGGTATTCCAGGCTATTATTATAATTGGGAGTTAACTTAGAGAGATATATTTCCTTATAATGATTAACAAACACCTCCGTAATTTTTGAGGTTTCACTAAGCATTTCTCCCTCAAGAGAACAGATTTTAGAAATTGTCCTGGAAGGATCATCAGTTTTTGCCATATAGGCCATCAATTTGCCAGCCCTGTCCGCCATTAGATACATTTTATGTGAATCCTTTAATAGCCAAAACTTGGCCAATTCCTGTAAATGTGTGACCCAGGCCCGTTGTGCCATTAGCCATTCCCTTTTAACAGAATCCGATTGATTTAATGTATAAGTTTGTTCTAGATCTGACATTATACTCTCTAATGTTGTAGCTTTGCTCTGGAGCTGTTTTCTAGCGTAAGCTATTTTTTTAATCAAAGTGCCACGTAAGTACGCTTTAGATAAATCCCAAACATTACCCGCTTTAGCCGAGTCTATATTGACACAAAAAAAACCCTCTAGGTCGGTTTTTAGATCATTGATGTTTTCCAATTGGGTCAACCATATTGGTTGAAGCTTCCAGTAACTAAAGCCCCGACTTTTGTCTGTATCAAGGACCATAACCAACGGGGAGTGGTCCGAGATACCCCTTGAGTTGTATTCAATATGCGATAATGCTTTGGAGTACTATAGAAGGGGAGTAAAAATCGCAACAAAAAAAAAAAAACAATTCCACCATTACACACAAAGAAAAAACACACAACATATAACATATATCCCCCCAACCCCACCTCCCCCCACCCTGTATAACCTATCCCATAAGGCATACCTGTACCCAGACCTTCCATTAACTACCCGTCCCCACCAATCACCCCTAGGGAACCTTTACCTAATGACCACACAATGTACGGGAGGCCCGGCTCCTTAAATACAGACTGTAGACATAGATATATATAACTCTCCACATTTAGCAAGTTATCTTTTAAAGGAGTATATCAAACCCCTATCCTCTACCCCCTGGCATATGCATTCAATAATCAAAACATTTTCTGACTCTATTAGACTTCTCCCTCATCCAAAGGCCCATTTGCCGTAGGTAACACACCACAGCATTTAATTTTAAGTATCCAGTGCCAGTTGTCTAGGGCCCGGATAGAATTTGTCCAGCCACTGTGCGGCCTCCGAAGGTAATGAGAAGAATTGAACTTCTCCATCTGCTAGTAAACGAAGTTTAGAAGGGTACAACATGGAGTATTTTAGTTCCAAGTCTCTCATCCTGGATTTCACATTCCGGAATTTGGCCCGGTCTTTTTGGACCTCCTGGGGGAGATCGGGAAAGATGGAGACCCTGGTTCCATTATAACTAAAGTCTGGTTTAGCACGAGTCAGCCTTAGGATTTGGTCCCGATCCCTGTAGTGAAGGATTTTCGCTATAAAGGTACGGGGTGGTCCCCCTGGAACAGGGGGTCGGGCAGGAATACGGTGAGCCCTTTCTACAGTGAATTGAGCAGTAAAATTCTCCTGACCAAACTCTTTCTTAAGCCAGCTCTCTAGAAATTTTTCAGGCTCTCGGCCCTCTACTCGTTCTTCCAACCCCACGATGCGAATGTTATTACGCCACGAACGGCCCTCCAGGTCTGTGACTTTAGCGCGTAGGTCCGCCATTTGGCCCATCATTGCCTTAACCTGGGTCTGTAGAGGGGCCACAATATCATCTGACTCTGAGACTCGCTTTTCCAGTTCCGTCACCCTGTCCCTGGTTTTCTGCGCGTCATCTCTAATCAACATAATGTCCGCCTGGACTTTATTAATCTGCTCTGAGAGTCGCACTTCACAAGTATTAACTGCGTCAAGTACTTGTTGCAGGGTTACTTCAGGGGCCTGAGCCTGACTTGGCGTTTTGGAGGGAGTTGTTTGTGGAGTGGCAGGTTGCGAATTATTTGTGGACCGGGCGAACTTTTCCAGCCGGGCAGCCGCTGTGTTCTGACTGGCTTTCCCCATTTTTCTCGCCTGAGCTGGACTATATAAAAATATAGAGTGAGATTAGGTAACTGTCTCTCCTGTGTCACAAGCTCAGAAAACAAAAAATTTCCTGGGTTCAAACGCTGTTGGTTGGTAGAGCTGACAAGTCAGCTTAGCTTAACTATCTATGTCTCCCTTATTTAGGAGACGACCAAGTCAGTTGTCCTCTAGGGACTAAGTCAATTCGCACCAGGTGTTAGTCACTGCATAAGGGTACTTGCACTGTTACTTTTAAACAACACAGACCCTCCAGGTAATCTGCTGAGGTTTTGAGCTGGACTATATAGGAGTATATAGTGAGATAGGATAACTGTCTCTCCTGGGTGGTAACTGTCTCTCCCGCGTCACAAGCTTGGATAGCAAAAGAAAAAAAACAAGTTACATGGTTCAAATGCTGATAGCTGGTAGGACTGACAAATCCGTTTAGCTTGGTTAACTGTGTCTCCCTTAATTAGGGAACAACCACGTCAGCTGTCTTCTAGGGACTAAATCAATTCACCCCAGGTGATAGTCACTGTATATGGGTACTTGCCCTGTTTTTCAGTCAGCACAGAGCCTCCAACTACTTTGCTGGGGATTCACAGGCCCCTGCCCAAGCACTGCGGGGTAGGGATATATGGATGCAATGTTACCTCCACCCTAAAACGAATTTAGGGAGACCTTGAGTTGTATGCCGCGATTTCTGGTTCCACAGCTTGACCACCGGCGTCCCAGACAGTCTTAGCAGTTCAGGGGCTTTGTACCGCCAGTGTACCTCTCACTCTGGCGCATCCACCGCTGTGCCGGGGCGAGGGAAACTCTCCTTCCTCCGCCTCACAGAAACTTGACGGAGACTGATACTTCCGCAGCGTCGCGGGAAAGTGACGCGGTGGTTTGTCACTGCTGTGTTTCGCTGCCGCGAAGGGACAGGTCTCTCGTCGGGTGCACTGCAGTGTGGCTGGAGCGCCGCTCGTATTACCACTCCTGTGGCCGCGTGAAGAGGGGGAAGCAGGGCGGGTTCAAGTCGCAGAGATCAGGGTCAGTGGATAGCGGTATATGCCGGGGAGGAGTGGGTCTCGTGGAGACACATACTGACGAGCCGGGACTCCCGCTCACGTGACCTCACTCACGTACTGCCGTGATCACGCCCGCTCTCCGCAAAGACTGTTTTCAGCGGAGGAGGCATATGCCCTTCTTGCCTCTGACACTGACACAGCCAGTGAAGTAAGCGATGAATTGGCATTTGTCTTAAGCTCCTCTTCCTCCTCTAGTGATGAGGGACCCCCTCAAAGACGCCCCCGTAGAGCAGCTGAGACCCCCCCCAATGATTGATCTCGTATGGACCCCACCACCAGACAATTTTGAGCCCCAGGTTCCTGAGTTTTTGGCCAACCCAGGAATCCAATTTGATAGTACAGGCCTCAAAGAAATTGACTTTTTCAAAGTCTTTTTCTCTGATGATTTTATAAATTTAATGGTGGACCAAAGTAATTTATATGCCCAGCAGTTTATTGCCCAAAACCCCACGTCATCATTTGCTAGGTGGACCCCTGTAGATGCAGTAGAGATGATGACGTTTTGGGGTCTGGTGTTACATATGGGCATAGTTAAAAAGCCAGAAATTAGGCAATATTGGAGTACAGATGTTCTGTACAGCACCCCACTTCATCGTATGGCCATGACCCGGACTCGTTTTGAGACGATCCTTAAATTTTTGCATTACAACGATAATGCACAGTGCCCACCCAGAGATGATCCCACCTTTGACCGGCTATTCAAAGTCAGGCCGGTCATTGATCATTTCAGCGCCAAATTTGCTGAGATGTACATCCCCCAAAAATTCATTTGTGTGGACGAGTCACTTATACATTTTAAAGGAAGGGTTAAATTCCGCCAGTACCTTCCCAATAAGAGGGCAAGGTATGGCATAAAAATGTATAAGCTGTGCGAAAGTACCTCAGGGTACACCCACAGGTTTAGGGTATATGAAGGGAAGGACTCAAGAAATGAACCACCAGAATGCCCCCCCTCCCTCGTAGGTGTTAGTGGAAAGATTGTCTGGGATTTAGTGCACCCCTTCCTGGATAAGGGTTATCACCTCTATGTGGATAACTTTTACACCAGCATCCCCCTGTTTAAGGCCCTTGGTTCAAGAGGTACAGCAGCTTGCGGTACTGTGCGCAAGAACCAAAGAGGCCTCCCAAAAACGCACGTTGCCCAATTACTGAGAAAGGGTGAAAGCAGGGGAATATGCACCGAAAATATGTTGTTGGTCAAATATAAGGACAAGAGGGATGTCCTTATACTGACAACTATACACGGAGACAGTACCACCTCCGTCCCTGTACGAGGTACCAGTACCCACACCTCAAAACCTATTTGTATCCTAGATTACAATAAGTACATGGGCGGAGTGGATCTTTCAGATCAGGTACTGAAGCCGTACAGTGCCCTGCGGAAAACAAAAATATGGTACAAGAAGCTGGCCGTGTATATCATCCAGATGGCACTGTATAACGCTTACGTACTATTCCGTTCTACCAGCCAGACGGGGACATTTATGCACTTTCAAGTGGAAGTCATAAAGGGCCTAATATTTGGGAACCAGCAGGCAGAGGGCCCCAGTACTTCTAGTACTGGCCCCAGTACTTCTAGTACTGGCCCCCGTATTGTATCAGGGCAGCATTTTCCTAACGAAATCCCCTCCACTGGAAAAAAGGGCAGGACACAAAAAAGGTGCAAAGTTTGCTATAAAAAGGGAATACGAAAGCAAACTATTTTCCACTGTGAAACTTGCCCCGACAAACCCGGCCTATGTATGAAGGAGTGTTTTAAAATATACCACACATCTATGGATTATTAGGTTCATCATTTCACCGTGCTTCGGGGGTCTTGCTAATGCGACATAGCACCCACCATTCATTCCACCAGAATCTGTGCTGCAAAATCCAAATATCACTCCTTCCCTTCTGAGTCCTGCCATGCACCCAAATGGTATTTTTTGGTCACATATGAGGCATTGCCGTACTCGGCAGAAATTGGGGCACAGATTTTGGGGTGCTTTGTCTCCTTCATTCCTTGTGAAAATGAAAAATTTTGAGCCAGAACTGCATTTTTGTGTAAAAAAATGTAATTTTTCATTTTCACAGCCCAGTTGTACCACAATTGGTGAAACCCCTGGGGGTTTGAAATGTACACTATACCCCTAGATGAATTCCCTGAGGGGTGTAGTTTGCAAATTGGGGTCACTTGTGGGGGGGTTCCACTGTATTGGTGCTTCGGGGGTCTTGCTAATGCGACATAGCACCCACCATTCATTCCACCAAAATCTGTGCTGCAAAATCCAAATATCACTCCTTCCCTTCTGAGTCCTGCCATTTTTTGGTCACATATGAGGCATTGCCGTACTCGGGAGAAATTGCGGCACAGATTTTGGGGTGCTTTGTCTCCTTCATTCCTTGTGAAAATGAAAAATTTTGAGCCAGAACTGCATTTTTGTGTAAAAAAATGTAATTTTTCATTTTCACAGCCCAGTTGTACCACAATTGGTGAAACCCCTGGGGGTTTGAAATGTACACTATACCCCTAGATGAATTCCCTGAGGGGTGTAGTTTGCAAAATGGGGTCACTTGTGGGGGGGTTCCACTGTATTGGTGCTTCGGGGGTCTTGCTAATGCGACATAGCACCCACCATTCATTCCACCAAAATCTGTGCTGCAAAATCCAAATATCACTCCTTCCCTTCTGAGTCCTGCCATTTTTTGGTCACATATGAGGCATTGCCGTACTCGGGAGAAATTGCGGCACAGATTTTGGGGTGCTTTGTCTCCTTCATTCCTTGTGAAAATGAAAAATTTTGAGCCAGAACTGCATTTTTGTGTAAAAAAATGTAATTTTTCATTTTCACAGCCCAGTTGTACCACAATTGGTGAAACCCCTGGGGGTTTGAAATGTACACTATACCCCTAGATGAATTCCCTGAGGGGTGTAGTTTGCAAAATGGGGTCACTTGTGGGGGGGTTCCACTGTATTGGTGCTTCGGGGGTCTTGCAAATGCGACATAGCACCCACCATTAATTCCACCAAAATCTGTGCTGCAAAATCCAAATATCACTCCTTCCCTTCTGAGTCCTGCCATGCACCCAAATGGTATTTTTTGGTCACATATGAGGCATTGCCGTACTCGGCAGAAATTGGGGCACAGATTTTGGGGTGCTTTGTCTCCTTCATTCCTTGTGAAAATGAAAAATTTTGAGCCAGAACTGCATTTTTGTGTAAAAAATGTAATTTTTCATTTTCACAGCCCAGTTGTACCACAATTGGTGAAACCCCTGGGGGTTTGAAATGTACACTATACCCCTAGATGAATTCCCTGAGGGGTGTAGTTTGCAAAATGGGGTCACTTGTGGGGGGGTTCCACTGTATTGGTGCTTCGGGGGTCTTGCTAATGCGACATAGCACCCACCATTCATTCCACCAAAATCTGTACTGCAAAATTCAAATATCACTCCTTCCCTTCTGAGTCCTGCCATGCACCCAAATGGTATTTTTTGGTCACATATGAGGCATTGCCGTACTCGGCAGAAATTGGGGCACAGATTTTGGGGTGCTTTGTCTCCTTTATTCCTTGTGAAAATGAAAAATTTTGAGCCAGAACTGCATTTTTGTGTAAAAAAATTTAATTTTTCATTTTCACAGCCCAGTTGTACCACAATTGGTGAAACCCCTGGGGGTTTGAAATGTACACTATACCCCTAGATGAATTCCCTGAGGGGTGTAGTTTGCAAAATGGGGTCACTTGTGGGGGGGTTCCACTGTATTGGTGCTTCGGGGGTCTTGCAAATGCGACATAGCACCCACCATTCATTCCACCAAAATCTGTGCTGCAAAATCCAAATATCACTCCTTCCCTTCTGAGTCCTGCCATGCACCCAAATGGTATTTTTTGGTCACATATGAGGCATTGCCGTACTCGGGAGAAATTGCGGCACAGATTTTGGGGCGCTTTGTCTCCTTCATTCCTTGTGAAAATGAAAAATTTTGAGCCAGAACTGCATTTTTGTGTAAAAAAATGTAATTTTTCATTTTCACAGCCCAGTTGTACCACAATTGGTGAAACCCCTGGGGGTTTGAAATGTACACTATACCCCTAGATGAATTCCCTGAGGGGTGCAGTTTGCAAAATGGGGTCACTTGTGGGGGGGTTCCACTGTATTGGTGCTTCGGGGGTCTTGCTAATGCGACATAGCACCCACCATTCATTCCACCAAAATCTGTGCTGCAAAATCCAAATATCACTCCTTCCCTTCTGAGTCCTGCCATTTTTTGGTCACATATGAGGCATTGCCGTACTCGGGAGAAATTGCGGCACAGATTTTGGGGTGCTTTGTCTCCTTCATTCCTTGTGAAAATGAAAAATTTTGAGCCAGAACTGCATTTTTGTGTAAAAAAATGTAATTTTTCATTTTCACAGCCCAGTTGTACCACAATTGGTGAAACCCCTGGGGGTTTGAAATGTACACTATACCCCTAGATGAATTCCCTGAGGGGTGTAGTTTGCAAAATGGGGTCACTTGTGGGGGGGTTCCACTGTATTGGTGCTTCGGGGGTCTTGCTAATGCGACATAGCACCCACCATTCATTCCACCAAAATCTGTGCTGCAAAATCCAAATATCACTCCTTCCCTTCTGAGTCCTGCCATTTTTTGGTCACATATGAGGCATTGCCGTACTCGGGAGAAATTGCGGCACAGATTTTGGGGTGCTTTGTCTCCTTCATTCCTTGTGAAAATGAAAAATTTTGAGCCAGAACTGCATTTTTGTGTAAAAAAATGTAATTTTTCATTTTCACAGCCCAGTTGTACCACAATTGGTGAAACCCCTGGGGGTTTGAAATGTACACTATACCCCTAGATGAATTCCCTGAGGGGTGTAGTTTGCAAAATGGGGTCACTTGTGGGGGGTTCCACTGTATTGGTGCTTCGGGGGTCTTGCTAATGCGACATAGCACCCACCATTCATTCCACCAAAATCTGTGCTGCAAAATCCAAATATCACTCCTTCCCTTCTGAGTCCTGCCATGCACCCAAATGGTATTTTTTGGTCACATATGAGGCATTACCGTACTCGGCAGAAATTGGGGCACAGATTTTGGGGTGCTTTGTCTCCTTCATTCCTTGTGAAAATGAAAAATTTTGAGCCAGAACTGCATTTTTGTGTAAAAAATGTAATTTTTCATTTTCACAGCCCAGTTGTACCACAATTGGTGAAACCCCTGGGGGTTTGAAATGTACACTATACCCCTAGATGAATTCCCTGAGGGGTGTAGTTTGCAAAATGGGGTCACTTGTGGGGGGGTTCCACTGTATTGGTGCTTCGGGGGTCTTGCTAATGCGACATAGCACCCACCATTCATTCCACCAAAATCTGTACTGCAAAATTCAAATATCACTCCTTCCCTTCTGAGTCCTGCCATGCACCCAAATGGTATTTTTTGGTCACATATGAGGCATTGCCGTACTCGGCAGAAATTGGGGCACAGATTTTGGGGTGCTTTGTCTCCTTTATTCCTTGTGAAAATGAAAAATTTTGAGCCAGAACTGCATTTTTGTGTAAAAAAATTTAATTTTTCATTTTCACAGCCCAGTTGTACCACAATTGGTGAAACCCCTGGGGGTTTGAAATGTACACTATACCACTAGATGAATTCCCTGAGGGGTGTAGTTTGCAAAATGGGGTCACTTGTGGGGGGGTTCCACTGTATTGGTGCTTCGGGGGTCTTGCTAATGCGACATAGCACCCACCATTCATTCCACCAAAATCTGTGCTGCAAAATCCAAATATCACTCCTTCCCTTCTGAGTCCTGCCATGCACCCAAATGGTATTTTTTGGTCACATATGAGGCATTGCTGTACTCGGGAGAAATTGCGGCACAGATTTTGGGGTGCTTTGTCTCCTTCATTCCTTGTGAAAATGAAAAATTTTGAGCCAGAACTGCATTTTTGTGTAAAAAAATGTAATTTTTCATTTTCACAGCCCAGTTATACCACAATTGGTGAAACCCCTGGGGGTTTGAAATGTACACTATACCCCTAGATGAATTCCCTGAGGGGTGCAGTTTGCAAAATGGGGTCACTTGTGGGGGGGTTCCACTGTATTGGTGCTTCGGGGGTCTTGCTAATGCGACATAGCACCCACCATTCATTCCACCAAAATCTGTGCTGCAAAATCCAAATATCACTCCTTCCCTTCTGAGTCCTGCCATGCACCCAAATGGTATTTTGTGGTCACATATGAGGCATTGCCGTACTCGGCAGAAATTGGGGCACAGATTTTGGGGGGCTTTGTCTCCTTCATTCCTTGTGAAAATGAAAAATTTTGAGCCAGAACTGCATTTTTGTGTAAAAAATGTAATTTTTCATTTTCACAGCCCAGTTGTACCACAATTGGTGAAACCCCTGGGGGTTTGAAATGTACACTATACCCCTAGATGAATTCCCTGAGGGGTGTAGTTTGCAAAATGGGGTCACTTGTGGGGGGGTTCCACTGTATTGGTGCTTCGGGGGTCTTGCTAATGCGACATAGCACCCACCATTCATTCCACCAAAATCTGTGCTGCAAAATCCAAATATCACTCCTTCCCTTCTGAGTCCTGCCATGCACCCAAATGGTATTTTTTGGTCACATATGAGGCATTGCCGTACTCGGGAGAAATTGCGGCACAGATTTTGGGGTGCTTTGTCTCCTTCATTCCTTGTGAAAATGAAAAAGTTTGAGCCAGAACTGCATTTTTGTGTAAAAAAAATGTAATTTTTCATTTTCACAGCCCAGTTGTACCAAAATTGGTGAAGCCCCTGGGGGTTTGAAATGTACACTATACCCCTAGATGAATTCCCTGAGGGGTGTAGTTTGCAAAATGGGGTCACTTGTGGGGGGGTTCCACTGTATTGGTGCTTCGGGGGTCTTGCTAATGCGACATAGCACCCACCATTCATTCCACCAAAATCTGTGCTGCAAAATCCAAATATCACTCCTTCCCTTCTGAGTCCTGCCATGCACCCAAATGGTATTTTTTGGTCACATATGAGGCATTGCTGTACTCGGGAGAAATTGCGGCACAGATTTTGGGGTGCTTTGTCTCCTTCATTCCTTGTGAAAATGAAAAATTTTGAGCCAGAACTGCATTTTTGTGTAAAAAAATGTAATTTTTCATTTTCACAGCCCAGTTATACCACAATTGGTGAAACCCCTGGGGGTTTGAAATGTACACTATACCCCTAGATGAATTCCCTGAGGGGTGCAGTTTGCAAAATGGGGTCACTTGTGGGGGGGTTCCACTGTATTGGTGCTTCGGGGGTCTTGCTAATGCGACATAGCACCCACCATTCATTCCACCAAAATCTGTGCTGCAAAATCCAAATATCACTCCTTCCCTTCTGAGTCCTGCCATTTTTTGGTCACATATGAGGCATTGCCGTACTCGGGAGAAATTGCGGCACAGATTTTGGGGTGCTTTGTCTCCTTCATTCCTTGTGAAAATGAAAAATTTTGAGCCAGAACTGCATTTTTGTGTAAAAAAATGTAATTTTTCATTTTCACAGCCCAGTTGTACCACAATTGGTGAAACCCCTGGGGGTTTGAAATGTACACTATACCCCTAGATGAATTCCCTGAGGGGTGTAGTTTGCAAAATGGGGTCACTTGTGGGGGGGTTCCACTGTATTGGTGCTTCGGGGGTCTTGCTAATGCGACATAGCACCCACCATTCATTCCACCAAAATCTGTACTGCAAAATTCAAATATCACTCCTTCCCTTCTGAGTCCTGCCATGCACCCAAATGGTATTTTTTGGTCACATATGAGGCATTGCCGTACTCGGCAGAAATTGGGGCACAGATTTTGGGGTGCTTTGTCTCCTTTATTCCTTGTGAAAATGAAAAATTTTGAGCCAGAACTGCATTTTTGTGTAAAAAAATGTAATTTTTCATTTTCACAGCCCAGTTGTACCACAATTGGTGAAACCCCTGGGGGTTTGAAATGTACACTATACCCCTAGATGAATTCCCTGAGGGGTGTAGTTTGCAAAATGGGGTCACTTGTGGGGGGGTTCCACTGTATTGGTGCTTCGGGGGTCTTGCTAATGCGACATAGCACCCACCATTCATTCCACCAAAATCTGTGCTGCAAAATCCAAATATCACTCCTTCCCTTCTGAGTCCTGCCATGCACCCAAATGGTATTTTTTGGTCACATATGAGGCATTGCCGTACTCGGGAGAAATTGCGGCACAGATTTTGGGGTGCTTTGTCTCCTTCATTCCTTGTGAAAATGAAAAATTTTGAGCCAGAACTGCATTTTTGTGTAAAAAAATGTAATTTTTCATTTTCACAGCCCAGTTGTACCACAATTGGTGAAACCCCTGGGGGTTTGAAATGTACACTATACCCCTAGATGAATTCCCTGAGGGGTGCAGTTTGCAAAATGGGGTCACTTGTGGGGGGGGTTCCACTGTATTGGTGCTTCGGGGGTCTTGCTAATGCGACATAGCACCCACCATTCATTCCACCAAAATCTGTGCTGCAAAATCCAAATATCACTCCTTCCCTTCTGAGTCCTGCCATTTTTTGGTCACATATGAGGCATTGCCGTACTCGGGAGAAATTGCGGCACAGATTTTGGGGTGCTTTGTCTCCTTCATTCCTTGTGAAAATGAAAAATTTTGAGCCAGAACTGCATTTTTGTGTAAAAAAAATGTAATTTTTCATTTTCACAGCCCAGTTGTACCACAATTGGTGAAACCCCTGGGGGTTTGAAATGTACACTATACCCCTAGATGAATTCCCTGAGGGGTGTAGTTTGCAAAATGGGGTCACTTGTGGGGGGGTTCCACTGTATTGGTGCTTCGGGGGTCTTGCTAATGCGACATAGCACCCACCATTCATTCCACCAAAATCTGTGCTGCAAAATCCAAATATCACTCCTTCCCTTCTGAGTCCTGCCATTTTTTGGTCACATATGAGGCATTGCCGTACTCGGGAGAAATTGCGGCACAGATTTTGGGGTGCTTTGTCTCCTTCATTCCTTGTGAAAATGAAAAATTTTGAGCCAGAACTGCATTTTTGTGTAAAAAAATGTAATTTTTCATTTTCACAGCCCAGTTGTACCACAATTGGTGAAACCCCTGGGGGTTTGAAATGTACACTATACCCCTAGATGAATTCCCTGAGGGGTGTAGTTTGCAAAATGGGGTCACTTGTGGGGGGTTCCACTGTATTGGTGCTTCGGGGGTCTTGCTAATGCGACATAGCACCCACCATTCATTCCACCAAAATCTGTGCTGCAAAATCCAAATATCACTCCTTCCCTTCTGAGTCCTGCCATGCACCCAAATGGTATTTTTTGGTCACATATGAGGCATTGCCGTACTCGGCAGAAATTGGGGCACAGATTTTGGGGTGCTTTGTCTCCTTCATTCCTTGTGAAAATGAAAAATTTTGAGCCAGAACTGCATTTTTGTGTAAAAAATGTAATTTTTCATTTTCACAGCCCAGTTGTACCACAATTGGTGAAACCCCTGGGGGTTTGAAATGTACACTATACCCCTAGATGAATTCCCTGAGGGGTGTAGTTTGCAAAATGGGGTCACTTGTGGGGGGGGTTCCACTGTATTGGTGCTTCGGGGGTCTTGCTAATGCGACATAGCACCCACCATTCATTCCACCAAAATCTGTACTGCAAAATTCAAATATCACTCCTTCCCTTCTGAGTCCTGCCATGCACCCAAATGGTATTTTTTGGTCACATATGAGGCATTGCCGTACTCGGCAGAAATTGGGGCACAGATTTTGGGGTGCTTTGTCTCCTTTATTCCTTGTGAAAATGAAAAATTTTGAGCCAGAACTGCATTTTTGTGTAAAAAAATTTAATTTTTAATTTTCACAGCCCAGTTGTACCACAATTGGTGAAACCCCTGGGGGTTTGAAATGTACACTATACCCCTAGATGAATTCCCTGAGGGGTGTAGTTTGCAAAATGGGGTCACTTGTGGGGGGGTTCCACTGTATTGGTGCTTCGGGGGTCTTGCTAATGCGACATAGCACCCACCATTCATTCCACCAAAATCTGTGCTGCAAAATCCAAATATCACTCCTTCCCTTCTGAGTCCTGCCATTTTTTGGTCACATATGAGGCATTGCCGTACTCGGGAGAAATTGCGGCACAGATTTTGGGGTGCTTTGTCTCCTTCATTCCTTGTGAAAATGAAAAATTTTGAGCCAGAACTGCATTTTTGTGTAAAAAAATGTAATTTTTCATTTTCACAGCCCAGTTGTACCACAATTGGTGAAACCCCTGGGGGTTTGAAATGTACACTATACCCCTAGATGAATTCCCTGAGGGGTGTAGTTTGCAAAATGGGGTCACTTGTGGGGGGGTTCCACTGTATTGGTGCTTCGGGGGTCTTGCTAATGCGACATAGCACCCACCATTCATTCCACCAAAATCTGTGCTGCAAAATCCAAATATCACTCCTTCCCTTCTGAGTCCTGCCATTTTTTGGTCACATATGAGGCATTGCCGTACTCGGGAGAAATTGTGGCACAGATTTTGGGGTGCTTTGTCTCCTTCATTCCTTGTGAAAATGAAAAATTTTGAGCCAGAACTGCATTTTTGTGTAAAAAAATGTAATTTTTCATTTTCACAGCCCAGTTGTACCACAATTGGTGAAACCCCTGGGGGTTTGAAATGTACACTATACCCCTAGATGAATTCCCTGAGGGGTGTAGTTTGCAAAATGGGGTCACTTGTGGGGGGTTCCACTGTATTGGTGCTTCGGGGGTCTTGCTAATGCGACATAGCACCCACCATTCATTCCACCAAAATCTGTGCTGCAAAATCCAAATATCACTCCTTCCCTTCTGAGTCCTGCCATGCACCCAAATGGTATTTTTTGGTCACATATGAGGCATTGCCGTACTCGGCAGAAATTGGGGCACAGATTTTGGGGTGCTTTGTCTCCTTCATTCCTTGTGAAAATGAAAAATTTTGAGCCAGAACTGCATTTTTGTGTAAAAAATGTAATTTTTCATTTTCACAGCCCAGTTGTACCACAATTGGTGAAACCCCTGGGGGTTTGAAATGTACACTATACCCCTAGATGAATTCCCTGAGGGGTGTAGTTTGCAAAATGGGGTCACTTGTGGGGGGGTTCCACTGTATTGGTGCTTCGGGGGTCTTGCTAATGCGACATAGCACCCACCATTCATTCCACCAAAATCTGTACTGCAAAATTCAAATATCACTCCTTCCCTTCTGAGTCCTGCCATGCACCCAAATGGTATTTTTTGGTCACATATGAGGCATTGCCGTACTCGGCAGAAATTGGGGCACAGATTTTGGGGTGCATTGTCTCCTTTAATCCTTGTGAAAATGAAAAATTTTGAGCCAGAACTGCATTTTTGTGTAAAAAAATTTAATTTTTCATTTTCACAGCCCAGTTGTACCACAATTGGTGAAACCCCTGGGGGTTTGAAATGTACACTATACCCCTAGATGAATTCCCTGAGGGGTGTAGTTTGCAAAATGGGGTCACTTGTGGGGGGGTTCCACTGTATTGGTGCTTCGGGGGTCTTGCTAATGCGACATAGCACCCACCATTCATTCCACCAAAATCTGTGCTGCAAAATCCAAATATCACTCCTTCCCTTCTGAGTCCTGCCATGCACCCAAATGGTATTTTTTGGTCACATATGAGGCATTGCCGTACTCGGCAGAAATTGGGGCACAGATTTTGGGGTGCTTTGTCTCCTTTATTCCTTGTGAAAATGAAAAATTTTGAGCCAGAACTGCATTTTTGTGTAAAAAAATGTAATTTTTCATTTTCACAGCCCAGTTGTACCACAATTGGTGAAACCCCTGGGGGTTTGAAATGTACACTATACCCCTAGATGAATTCCCTGAGGGGTGTAGTTTGCAAAATGGGGTCACTTGTGGGGGGGTTCCACTGTATTGGTGCTTCGGGGGTCTTGCTAATGCGACATAGCACCCACCATTCATTCCACCAAAATCTGTGCTGCAAAATCCAAATATCACTCCTTCCCTTCTGAGTCCTGCCATGCACCCAAATGGTATTTTTTGGTCACATATGAGGCATTGCCGTACTCGGGAGAAATTGCGGCACAGATTTTGGGGTGCTTTGTCTCCTTCATTCCTTGTGAAAATGAAAAATTTTGAGCCAGAACTGCATTTTTGTGTAAAAAAATGTAATTTTTCATTTTCACAGCCCAGTTGTACCACAATTGGTGAAACCCCTGGGGGTTTGAAATGTACACTATACCCCTAGATGAATTCCCTGAGGGGTGCAGTTTGCAAAATGGGGTCACTTGTGGGGGGGGTTCCACTGTATTTGTGCTTCGGGGGTCTTGCTAATGCGACATAGCACCCACCATTCATTCCACCAAAATCTGTGCTGCAAAATCCAAATATCACTCCTTCCCTTCTGAGTCCTGCCATTTTTTGGTCACATATGAGGCATTGCCGTACTCGGGAGAAATTGCGGCACAGATTTTGGGGTGCTTTGTCTCCTTCATTCCTTGTGAAAATGAAAAATTTTGAGCCAGAACTGCATTTTTGTGTAAAAAAATGTAATTTTTCATTTTCACAGCCCAGTTGTACCACAATTGGTGAAACCCCTGGGGGTTTGAAATGTACACTATACCCCTAGATGAATTCCCTGAGGGGTGTAGTTTGCAAAATGGGGTCACTTGTGGGGGGGTTCCACTGTATTGGTGCTTCGGGGGTCTTGCTAATGCGACATAGCACCCACCATTCATTCCACCAAAATCTGTGCTGCAAAATCCAAATATCACTCCTTCCCTTCTGAGTCCTGCCATTTTTTGGTCACATATGAGGCATTGCCGTACTCGGGAGAAATTGCGGCACAGATTTTGGGGTGCTTTGTCTCCTTCATTCCTTGTGAAAATGAAAAATTTTGAGCCAGAACTGCATTTTTGTGTAAAAAAATGTAATTTTTCATTTTCACAGCCCAGTTGTACCACAATTGGTGAAACCCCTGGGGGTTTGAAATGTACACTATACCCCTAGATGAATTCCCTGAGGGGTGTAGTTTGCAAAATGGGGTCACTTGTGGGGGGTTCCACTGTATTGGTGCTTCGGGGGTCTTGCTAATGCGACATAGCACCCACCATTCATTCCACCAAAATCTGTGCTGCAAAATCCAAATATCACTCCTTCCCTTCTGAGTCCTGCCATGCACCCAAATGGTATTTTTTGGTCACATATGAGGCATTGCCGTACTCGGCAGAAATTGGGGCACAGATTTTGGGGTGCTTTGTCTCCTTCATTCCTTGTGAAAATGAAAAATTTTGAGCCAGAACTGCATTTTTGTGTAAAAAATGTAATTTTTCATTTTCACAGCCCAGTTGTACCACAATTGGTGAAACCCCTGGGGGTTTGAAATGTACACTATACCCCTAGATGAATTCCCTGAGGGGTGTAGTTTGCAAAATGGGGTCACTTGTGGGGGGGTTCCACTGTATTGGTGCTTCGGGGGTCTTGCTAATGCGACATAGCACCCACCATTCATTCCACCAAAATCTGTACTGCAAAATTCAAATATCACTCCTTCCCTTCTGAGTCCTGCCATGCACCCAAATGGTATTTTTTGGTCACATATGAGGCATTGCCGTACTCGGCAGAAATTGGGGCACAGATTTTGGGGTGCTTTGTCTCCTTTATTCCTTGTGAAAATGAAAAATTTTGAGCCAGAACTGCATTTTTGTGTAAAAAAATTTAATTTTTCATTTTCACAGCCCAGTTGTACCACAATTGGTGAAACCCCTGGGGGTTTGAAATGTACACTATACCCCTAGATGAATTCCCTGAGGGGTGTAGTTTGCAAAATGGGGTCACTTGTGGGGGGGTTCCACTGTATTGGTGCTTCGGGGGTCTTGCTAATGCGACATAGCACCCACCATTCATTCCACCAAAATCTGTGCTGCAAAATCCAAATATCACTCCTTCCCTTCTGAGTCCTGCCATTTTTTGGTCACATATGAGGCATTGCCGTACTCGGGAGAAATTGCGGCACAGATTTTGGGGTGCTTTGTCTCCTTCATTCCTTGTGAAAATGAAAAATTTTGAGCCAGAACTGCATTTTTGTGTAAAAAAATGTAATTTTTCATTTTCACAGCCCAGTTGTACCACAATTGGTGAAACCCCTGGGGGTTTGAAATGTACACTATACCCCTAGATGAATTCCCTGAGGGGTGTAGTTTGCAAAATGGGGTCACTTGTGGGGGGGTTCCACTGTATTGGTGCTTCGGGGGTCTTGCTAATGCGACATAGCACCCACCATTCATTCCACCAAAATCTGTGCTGCAAAATCCAAATATCACTCCTTCCCTTCTGAGTCCTGCCATTTTTTGGTCACATATGAGGCATTGCCGTACTCGGGAGAAATTGTGGCACAGATTTTGGGGTGCTTTGTCTCCTTCATTCCTTGTGAAAATGAAAAATTTTGAGCCAGAACTGCATTTTTGTGTAAAAAAATGTAATTTTTCATTTTCACAGCCCAGTTGTACCACAATTGGTGAAACCCCTGGGGGTTTGAAATGTACACTATACCCCTAGATGAATTCCCTGAGGGGTGTAGTTTGCAAAATGGGGTCACTTGTGGGGGGTTCCACTGTATTGGTGCTTCGGGGGTCTTGCTAATGCGACATAGCACCCACCATTCATTCCACCAAAATCTGTGCTGCAAAATCCAAATATCACTCCTTCCCTTCTGAGTCCTGCCATGCACCCAAATGGTATTTTTTGGTCACATATGAGGCATTGCCGTACTCGGCAGAAATTGGGGCACAGATTTTGGGGTGCTTTGTCTCCTTCATTCCTTGTGAAAATGAAAAATTTTGAGCCAGAACTGCATTTTTGTGTAAAAAATGTAATTTTTCATTTTCACAGCCCAGTTGTACCACAATTGGTGAAACCCCTGGGGGTTTGAAATGTACACTATACCCCTAGATGAATTCCCTGAGGGGTGTAGTTTGCAAAATGGGGTCACTTGTGGGGGGGTTCCACTGTATTGGTGCTTCGGGGGTCTTGCTAATGCGACATAGCACCCACCATTCATTCCACCAAAATCTGTACTGCAAAATTCAAATATCACTCCTTCCCTTCTGAGTCCTGCCATGCACCCAAATGGTATTTTTTGGTCACATATGAGGCATTGCCGTACTCGGCAGAAATTGGGGCACAGATTTTGGGGTGCATTGTCTCCTTTATTCCTTGTGAAAATGAAAAATTTTGAGCCAGAACTGCATTTTTGTGTAAAAAAATTTAATTTTTCATTTTCACAGCCCAGTTGTACCACAATTGGTGAAACCCCTGGGGGTTTGAAATGTACACTATACCCCTAGATGAATTCCCTGAGGGGTGTAGTTTGCAAAATGGGGTCACTTGTGGGGGGGTTCCACTGTATTGGTGCTTCGGGGGTCTTGCTAATGCGACATAGCACCCACCATTCATTCCACCAAAATCTGTGCTGCAAAATCCAAATATCACTCCTTCCCTTCTGAGTCCTGCCATGCACCCAAATGGTATTTTTTGGTCACATATGAGGCATTGCCGTACTCGGGAGAAATTGCGGCACAGATTTTGGGGTGCTTTGTCTCCTTCATTCCTTGTGAAAATGAAAAATTTTGAGCCAGAACTGCATTTTTGTGTAAAAAAATGTAATTTTTCATTTTCACAGCCCAGTTGTACCACAATTGGTGAAACCCCTGGGGGTTTGAAATGTACACTATACCCCTAGATGAATTCCCTGAGGGGTGCAGTTTGCAAAATAGGGTCACTTGTCGGGGGGTTCCACTGTATTGGTGCTTCGGGGGTCTTGCTAATGCGACATAGCACCCACCATTCATTCCACCAAAATCTGTGCTGCAAAATCCAAATATCACTCCTTCCCTTCTGAGTCCTGCCATGCACCCAAATGGTATTTTGTGGTCACATATGAGGCATTGCCGTACTCGGCAGAAATTGGGGCACAGATTTTGGGGGGCTTTGTCTCCTTCATTCCTTGTGAAAATGAAAAATTTTGAGCCAGAACTGCATTTTTGTGTAAAAAATGTAATTTTTCATTTTCACAGCCCAGTTGTACCACAATTGGTGAAACCCCTGGGGGTTTGAAATGTACACTATACCCCTAGATGAATTCCCTGAGGGGTGTAGTTTGCAAAATGGGGTCACTTGTGGGGGGGTTCCACTGTATTGGTGCTTCGGGGGTCTTGCTAATGCGACATAGCACCCACCATTCATTCCACCAAAATCTGTGCTGCAAAATCCAAATATCACTCCTTCCCTTCTGAGTCCTGCCATGCACCCAAATGGTATTTTTTGGTCACATATGAGGCATTGCCGTACTCGGGAGAAATTGCGGCACAGATTTTGGGGTGCTTTGTCTCCTTCATTCCTTGTGAAAATGAAAAAGTTTGAGCCAGAACTGCATTTTTGTGTAAAAAAATGTAATTTTTCATTTTCACAGCCCAGTTGTACCAAAATTGGTGAAGCCCCTGGGGGTTTGAAATGTACACTATACCCCTAGATGAATTCCCTGAGGGGTGTAGTTTGCAAAATGGGGTCACTTGTGGGTGAGGTTCCTGACTTTTAGCATCTTATGGTGCCTAGAAACCTACATGGTGCCTAAAAAATAATCTCATAAAAAGGAGGCTCCAAAATCAAGTAGGTGCTCCTTCTATTATGAAGCCTGTGGTTTGGTCAACGTGCACACTAGGGCCACATATAGGATATTTATGAAAACAAAAGAATTGGGGGAATCCATTTTTAGTCACATTTCTCTAGTAAAATCTACTGTGTTCCTTAGAAAAATGTATTAAAATTGAAAATCTGCAAAAAAAATGAAATTTTGAAATTTCACCTACACTTTGTTTTAATTCCTGTGAAACACCTAAAGGGTTAACAAACTTCGAAAATGCTGTTTTGAATACTGTGAGGGGTGCAGTTTTTGAAATGGCATCATTTATGGGGGTGTCTCACATACAAGTCCCTCAAAGTCACATCAGAACTGAACTGGTCCCTAAAAAAATCAGTGTTTGAAATTTTCTTGAAAATTTGAGAATTTGCTATTCATATTTTAACCCTCCTAGTGTCCAAAAAAATTAAAAGGAGGTTGAAATAATGATGGCAACATAAAGTAGACATATGGTCTTTGTTAGTTATTAACTATTTTGAGTGGTATGATTATTTGTCTCACAAGCAGAAAATTTAACATTTTGAAAATTGCAAAATTTTCAATTTTTTCACGACATTTTGGTATTTTTCACAAAAAAACACAGACTGTATCGACCAAAATTTACCATTAACTTGAAGTACAATGTGTCACGAGAAAACAATCTCAAAATCACTGGGATAAGTAAAAGCAAAAAAAAGTTATCCCCACATAAAGTGATATATGTCAGATGTGAAAAAAAGGGCTCTGTCAGGAAGGCAAAAACTGGCTGCGTCGGGAAGGGGTTAAAGTACAAATACTCGCATAAAAAAGTATAATACTGGACTTTGCTCAGCAATTTACAATAGTCACAACATTTTGAAAGGTTATTTGACTTTGGTATATTCCACTTTCTAAGCCCTCAAATAGGTGGACACTGGAAGGCAGGAGTATAGTGAGTGAAGGTGCTTGAAATTCTAAATGCCTGTCCATGCTTCACCCCTTATACCCCAAGCTTACAGGAAGCATCCTGGGTAAGAATGGATTCTAATGTACGACGGTGGATCAATAAGTTACCTGTGTTTGAAGACAGGTGGCATTGCTGAGGAAAGTTGGTATTACCGTCGGGCACTACCATCTTTCAAACAACTCCATACCAAATTTCAGAATGATTAGTAGGCTTGTTTTTTTCCCCACTAGGACAATGCACCAACTCCCTCATCAGGAATTGTTGCGGCCAAATTGCATAAATTACACAATGAATGGTTGCCGCATCGACCGTACTCGCCCTACTTGGCTTTCTGCAACTTCTTTCTGTTCCCTAACCTGAAAATGTGGCGCGCGGAAAAAAAAACAATTCATAGCACAATTCATGCAATTTGGCCGCAACAATTCCGGATGAGGGAGCTTGGTGCATGTCGTGGTGGGGAAAAAAAATAACCTATGAATCAATCTGAAACTTTGTTTTTCGTTGTTTGAAAGATGGTAGTGCCTGACCGTAATACCATCTTTCCTTAGCAATGCCACCTGTCTTCAAACACAGGTAATTTATTGATCCACCCTCGTTTAAGTTGACTCCTTCTGAATGACAGGTACACAAGATCGACTAGATCAAAAGGTTGAAATGACAGCGGGTGACACCAGCTGCATTAAAACTTCCAGAATTATTCTCCTTTTAGCTATTTCATAGAGGTTAACAGAGTTTTGGAGCCGGGTGCTCTGTCTAACAAAGCTCTCTTTTCAAGAAGGTAGGTTCCTGGTTTTAAAGTCAGAATATAATGTTTTTTTTTCCCTTTATTGGAATGTTGTAGGTGTACATAACCGATAGGTTTCTTTGATTCATGGAATATAATTCGGGTATTGTGGATTTATAGCCCACAACCATCCATGGCTAGACTGATTACAACCATCAGGATGGGTAACCTGTCCTACTCCTCTCAAGCACGTTCTACTAGTTCAACAAATAGCTGCTGGGCGGCGAAACAGCTGCAGCTGAGATGCTGTGTGAGGCAGCCACCCGCATGTTAGTTTATACAGTTACAAAATGAAACAATAAAACAAAACAAACAACCTAATATTGACCAAATAATGGAGGTATATGGTGCACACAATTGTTTACAAATCTAAACTGCGATTACATCTCCTGCTTCCACTATATTCCAAAACCTTCTAAGCATTCCTCAGTGGTCATAAAGAAGTTATCTTACGTACAAAAATCCTCATCAAGAAATTGTCATTAGCAGTACATAATACACATTTACAATGGAGGTATTTATGCTGTAGCAGCAAATCTCACTACACAACTGCCCAAGAGCTATGGAACATACAAAAAGGCACTACCAAGCAACATGTGTAATAATAACATGAAGATTTAATGTTTGGACAGTGTACTCTAAATGACAATAATACTGAATCACACTAGAGCAATATCAGATGCAGGGAGAGCGGAGGAAAGCACCTTGTCCCAAACATAGGGAGCCAAGTGGTACACTTAATTGGGGTCCATGTTATCAAATCTACATATTGACACCAAAACACAAGCTGTGTGGAAGTTTTGTGTATGTTGATACACACAGAGACTGAACATTTATATAAAATACTGTGCAGGCATGTCCAAACTGTGGCCCTGTGCAACTACACATCCCAGCATGCTTTGCCATAGTTTTAGCATTCCCTAATAGCAAATCTGTGGCAAGGCATGATGGGCCTTGTAGTTTCACAACAGCTGGAGGGCCTTAGTTTGGACTGTAGAGGCTATAATGTTCTTGATATATTTGATTGGCTCTGGGCAGCCATAAGAAAGACCAAGTAAGGACATAAGTAGTTAATACTTATACATACATTAGCCTAGTTCTGGAACCAGCTATGTGAATCCATATGCTTGTCATATATAGAACTACGAATGTGTAGTTATATAAACTGCTGACTATCCTAAGCCTTACAGGAGGAGCCTCATTTCCTAGCTGTAATCTAATACATATCACACAAGACATAATACAGTCATGCAGATAAGGGCACAGCCGTTGAACACATGTTCTGTTGAAACTAGTTTTTTCCAAGGCTAAAAAAAAAAACATAACAAAACTGCTTTGACCTATACAACAATTTTTTTTCCCATAAGGCAACAGATCTGATCTCTTACCAAGAACACAGCTCCCTTATAATGTATCCGTTCTACCATGTAAGAATCATGGGCACTTGTGTAGTGTAACTGCAGCAGCTGGCCGCCCACCCGCTCCTTCACGCTCCTTCATGCCCCCTCACGCTCGTAACACTTTACAAAACCAACTCCACTCCGACGTGGATAGTTCATACTGTCCAATATCCACGTTAGTCTGGAGTTGATTTTATAAAGTGTGGCGAGCTCAGCAAGCCACGACCCCGAAGTGTGGGGGAGCGCAGCGATCCCCGCGAGGGGACATGGACACGGAAGGAGCGGGTGGCCAGCTGCTGCCGTGAAACTACACAAATACCTAATCGGGTCTTCTCTAAAGGGATCCATTGCTGCACCAGAGCCCTGCCAGTTGCTACATGCAGCCATACTGTATAACAAAGGGCTTAGGCCATTATGAAATATAGACCCAGCAAATTAATTTTACCTCACCTGCTGAGTTTTTTGCCAAATCAGACAGCTGGGGTTACCTTGGGGGGAAATATTTGCAAGGTGGAAGTACAGGTTAGAACAGATTGAGTAATGTGATCATACAAACAAGGAGAGAATTGTTCAGTTACAAGCCTGTACACAAAGGCATCTTACAGTAGGATCAGTATAAGGATAGAGCCTTAAAAACTCCATCGAGAAGCATTGAGTGGAGTATAAGGCATAGGGCCAGATGTATCAAGCTTCACACAGTGATAAAATGGAGAGTGATAAACAGCCAGCCAATCAGCTCCTACCTGTCATGCTACAGGCTGAGCTTGAAAAATGACACGTTGGAGCTGATTTGCTGGTTGTTTATCACTCTCCATTTTATCACTTTGTGAAGCTTGATACATATGGCCCTAAGACCTTTATCTGGCGACCACAGATGGAAATGTGACTTTATGTCAGTGCCCCACGTGCTTTCATGGTTGTGCAAGTCTATAGCTGCTTATAATTTTGTTACAGGATTAATATAGGCATATATATTTATTATAAATCAAAAGTTAAAAATAAAGGGTGATGTAATAACGTGGGAGAATCAGAAAGTGAGATTTTCTGAGAGAATTCTTCCATTTTTATAAAACGGCAATCGTTTACATGACAAAATCAACATGGCTTTGCAGTTGACAAACATGGCTTTGCAGGAGACAACTTTCTCGGCTCCCGATTGGCTGCTAGGCGGCCAATAGAATCATTCAGTGGAGAGGCGCGGAAGATGAAAGATCTCTGCGTCTCTCATCAGTTCGATGCGGGGAGCTGCCGGAATCGCCGGCATGTGACAGAAGACCAGGACTACGGCGGATCAAGACGACAGATCTTCGCCGGAGGACCTGGGTGAGTTGGATTTCCTTCCACAGGTCCCCCATGGATTTCTTCGGATCCGGAACGGACGCCATCACAGACGCCGACAGCATGGAGCCGAACGCCGACATGGACCAGGAGCAGGAGACCAGACCAAGACCCAGGGACCTACCTACGGGCAGGGCCGGTGCTAGGGTGTTTGGCGCCTACCTGCAAAATCTAAATTTGCGCCCTCCCATATCTTATAACAGAGCGCACGCTAGAGGCATGCACCACAAAAAAAGGAATTTTGTTCTCACAAGGAATGTGTTCTCAAATAACACCACACAGTAGCACAGTCTTATTCACATTACACCGCATGTAGTGCCACTGATTCAAATTATACCACACATCAGTTTCCCATTACGAAACACAATAGAGTCCATTATTTGTTACGTCAGGCATTTGTACCCTTTATACACATTATGCCACACAGTAGTGCCCCTTATATAAAATGCTAATAGTAGTAGTGCCTTTTACACATAATGCCCACAGTAATATGTCTTACACATAATGTCGACAGTACTACATCTTACACATAATGCCGACAGTACTACATCTTACACATAATGCCGACAGTAATGCCACTTATACATAATTTCCAGAGTAATGCATACACATAATGCCAACAATAGTGTGATTACAAATAATACCCACAGAAGAGCTGCATACACATAATGCCAACAATAGCGATGCTTATGCATAGTGTCCACAGTAGCACAGCTTTCACATAATGCCCAGAGTAACATCCTTTACGCATAATGACCAGACTAGCATTGTTTATGTAAAATGCTTACAGCAGTGGCACTTACGCGTAATGCCCAGAGTAGCGACAATTATGCATAATGCCCAGAGAAGCCCTGCATATATATAATGGCTAGGGTAGAGCTGCTTATGCATAATGCCCAGAGTAGCACCCCTTAGCCATAATATCAACCATTGTATTGTTTGCTTAATGCCCAGAGTTGTGCCACCACAATGCCACCTTCCATATCTATAATATGCAAGTGTTTCTTTATACACTTAATTTTGAGAGTGCCACTGCCAAGTCTGTGTTAACTCATGTGCCTCTCACCTCATGTAATGGGAAGGCCACAGTGTCTAGTATAGTGGCCCACCATTCTGGCCGTGGGTAATTAGTTACCCCTTTATTTACAGTGGCACAAACCTTTGCTATACACACTGTCACACAACAGTGTCATTACGTCACCTGCGGTCAGAGCCGGCCCTAACCAATTTGATGCCCTAGGCAACATTTCAGCTGGAGCCCCCAAGCACTGCCACTAGTTCTGCCTCTGTCCCAGCACCTATCAGCGAGCAAACATAGTATCCCTCACCCAGAGCAATCCAAATCCACAGAGACACAAGTACACATTTTGGTGCCCTGTGCCATCAGTGACCGTATGATCCTTATTACCACAGTGAAGCAGGAAGCTACACCTTCAAGATGTATTAAATCATGTCTGATGAAGAAGGCATAGGTGGACAGATTGGTTTCTGGGAGTCTGGACGTGCAGACAGGGTATTGGCAGACAAAGCACCATATGGGGGTTATAGACAGACATTAGTAGCATTGATGGAAAGGTGGAAAGACTGCACAATATGGGGGCATAGATGGACAGGCAGACAGACGGATGGATGGATGGGACAGGGCATAGAAGGGTGGATTGGAGGGCATAGATGGAATACAGTACGTGGGGCATGGGCAGACAGGCAAAGCATCAAATGGGGGCATAGATGGACAGACAGACAAATGGGAGGGTGCACAGATGAACAGAAGGGAGGGGGCATAGACTGACAGATGGGAGGGGTAGGAGATATAGACTGACAGAAAAAAAAGACAGATCATTATATGGGGATGTAGAAGGGGGTATAGAGAGATGGACGAGAGGGGGCACAGATGGACAGGCATGGCCCGGACCCTCTAACTAGGAGTGTGCAGCTGCTTTGGGGCCCAACAGATTAGGGGGAGGTCCCAAAAGCAATCTCACTAAACCCTCTAAAAATATATATTTTTATTTTTTTATGACTGCTTTGGCAGAGTTTGGGGCCTAGTAGGAGTCAGTAACAGTGATGGTGAATTAAGCTGGTCACAGGGAGGGGGAAGGTGGACACAGAAAGACCTGATGGTGGCACAAGGAGAGCGAAGGGTGCTCACAACGAGGGGTAGGGTATCTGTCAGGTGGGGGAAAGGTTTCACATCACTGAGAATAATCCACCCCCCAGACACACCCTTGTGTCCCATCAGGGACTGCAGCATCAACCCATGCACTACTGACCACTGTGCATGTCGCAGCTCCGGCGGTAGGGGAGAGCTGAGATCACCTGGAAGCTCCAAGCAGCAGCATCGCTAGCTTCTCTTCAAGCTGCAGTCCAACTCCGGCCACTTGCTATCAGGGGTGGCGCTGCTGCAGCTGCTCCTTCCTTGCTGACGTCAGAGAGAAGTTCCGTGAACCTGGAGTGCTGCAACCGGCTCAGGTTTTTTAATGCGCTTGTCAGGCAGCTGCAGTGGTCAGCTGGCCTGATGTGGGTTGGTAGGGGTTTGGAAAAATATGTAATATTACCACCTCCGCATGCCGGATTTACTGCAATTCCACCCAGACCAGGCGGGGCAGCGTCACTCACCAGGACTGGGTGGGGAGCTTCCATCCCGCTGCTGTGTGGGGAGCTTTCATCCAGGCTGCTTGTGTGGTGGCCTTAGCCTACTGTCGGCGCCGCTGCCTGTCATATACTTTGACAGACGCAGGCTCCGGCAGCCGGCAGCCCGGACCTACACTGCAGTAATGAACGAGGGGAAGAAGCGCCTCTAAGGGCCGGCGCCTACCTGCTTTGCAGGCTGTGCTGAGCGGGTAGCGCCGGCCCTGCCTACGGGCTCAAGGTAGGTAAGTATCAGTATGTATGGGCTTTGGATGTATTAAAGTTTTTTTTTATTGTGTGTCAGTGTGTGTTTATTTGACTATTTTTATTACTGTGGAACTACAAGTGTCAGCGGGCCCTTTAATGCCCCGCATGCTGGGACTTGTGGTTCTCCAAGTCCCAGCTTGCGGTGGAGGCTTGCTGGGACTCATAGTTCCACAGTAAAAGACAATAGTTTTTATTCTATTTTTTTTTTACACTGAAATCAGCCCGGTGACCACGCACAGGGTCACCGGGGAATGCACCAGGATTCAGCCTGGTCAGGTAAGTTCTGGAGGGGGGGGGACCCCTTTATTGGGGGGGTCCCCACTCCCCCAGGGCCCCCACTCCCCCAGGGCCCCTGGCCAGGCTGACTGGTCAGTAGGGTGATGTTTTGGCCGCGTGACCTTATATAATAAGTGTCCCCCGGCTGTGACATTACCCTTCTGGCTGGTTTGGCCTGGGGCTGGTTCTTAAAATACAGGGGACCCCTAGTCATTTTGTCCCCCGTGTTTTGGGAACCAGCCCCGGACCTGGGGGCTGGTTTTAAAAACTCGGGGAACCCCTATTTGTCGGGTTTCCTGATTTTTTATTACCGGCCCGGCTCTGTCAGCCTGGTGCTGGTTATGGCTGTGGAGGGGACCCCACGCCGTTTTTTTATTTATTTATTTTTCTATTTTTTTTTACACTCTGCAGCCTTCATGGATCTGACTGATCCGTGCAGACTGCCTGTAGGAATTCGTATTAGCGGCCGTATATATGGCCGTTAATACGACATTGGAGGGTTACAAAAGCAGTCGAATTTGACTGCTTTGTAAATTCCCCTCCAGAACGACATATGCAGTCGTAGTCATTCGTATCAAGAATACAAATACAATTTTTTGTATTCGTATTCTTAGTAAAAGTCCCCCTAAATGTTTTACCAAATACAGATAAAAATAACACAAACTTCATGACTATCCCAAAAACAAGCTGAACTGCAAGCACTCATGCAACGCAATAAAGCCCACTCTCTACTAGCCCATAGTCTCTGGTCTAAGCAAGAATCTCAAACTATTGCCTCAATTAAGGATTCATCGGGAAATATGATGTATAAACCTAGAGAGATCAATGAGGTCTTTGCTTGTTACTACAAAGCATTATATAATTTGGATGCCCTATCTGATGTTTCCTCTCACGTCCAAGCAACACAACAATATTTAGACTCATGCAGCCTCCCTACTATCACAGAGGAGGAATTTACTGTTGCCCTTAAATCACAGAAACCTTCAAAGGTTCCTGGTCCTGATGGCTTCACGATGGCTTATTAGAAAACATTTGCATGGCAATTTTTCCCCCACTGATCCGACTGTCTAATGCTGTTCTACAGTTTCACCCTGATTCTGCTACCTCCAGAATAATTGTCATCCCCAAACCGGGTAAGGACCCCATCAATTGCGCGAGCTACTGTACCATTTGCCTGATCAATATGGATCTTAAATTATTTGCCAAGATCCTAGCCACTAGACTGAAAGGGTGTCATGAACCCCGGTTCTCGCACTGCTCGCATGCGCCCCTTACCGGCACGCTGGGGTAGTGTCCTCCGTAGGTCGGCTGCCGGCACAGTCGGCAATCCCTGGCGTGATGTCTTTTGCTTCCAAGTTGCCCCTGCGTCACTGTGAGCTCCAGGTGTATTCCCTGATCAAACTGCGGGTCACATGATCCAGGTAAGCTCCAACTCACTTCCTGGTCTGTGTGCTGCTGCTGCGGCTAATCCCATCACCTGCGTCTGATTCCCTAATCACCTGGAGGAATAAAAGCCCAGCTCACAGTCTCCTCCTTGTCTTGAACAACTCGTCAGTTTACCTGTGAGTTCTCCAGCGTTAAGCTCCTGTCAAGACTCCCCACGTGCTCCAGAGGTCCGGTTTCCTGAGTCCGCTGTCACCTGTGTTACTCTCAGCGTCCTGGTCATTCCACTCCTGCCAGAAGTCTCCACGTGTTTCCATCTGCCGTGTGATCCTGTCTTCTCGTGCAGCCCAGGTTACTTACTCAGTGTCCGGTTATCCGTGGGTTTCCTGCCCGTCTCCCCTCGGCTCTCAGGCCGCTCCAGCGATCCCCAGTGATCTCAAGTACCGGCTCTCAGGCCGCTCCAGCGATCCCCAGTGATCTCAAGTACCGGCTCCCTAGCCGCTCCAGCGATCCCCAGTGATCTCAAGTACCGGCTCCCTAGCCGCTCCAGCGATCCCCAGTGATCTCAAGTACCGGCTCCCTAGCCGCCCCAGCGATCCCCAGTGATCTCAAGTACCGGCTCCCTAGCCGCCCCAGTGATCCCCAGTGATCTCAAGTATCGGCTCCCTAGCCGCCCCAGTGTTTCCAGTGTCTCCAGCGCCCCCCTGTGCTACCCTCGTGTCATCCTCGGCTTCCAGGCCGCATCTCTCACTTCTCAAGTACCCTCTGTGTTGCTGTATAGCATTCAGTGCCATCGACCACCATCGATGGTTTAAGTACCCCGTTAAAGACTCTTGTTGTCCCAACTCTGCCAAAGCCACAGGGGAACCTGGGCAGAGGGCCGCGACCTGGTCGGCAGTTGCAGCGAAGTCCATATCCCCTTGCAGGGGTCCCTGGTGAATACCACTGTCGGCTTAGACCCCACGCCTCTGCTTTAGGTCTCAGCCAATCCTCTGTGTCCCCGGCAGTTCATCTCCCTCCAGTCTCCGTGCATGAGCTCCAGCTACCTCAAGCCTCCTCGCTTCCAGTTCCCTGCGCCCTCCACTGGCGCACCCAGGTCAGTGCCGGGAACACAGACAGTCCAGGCCGTGACAAAGGGCTCTTGACCTCACTAATTCACTCAGATCTGGTAGGTTTTGTTCCTACGATATTTCTACGGTAGGTGCACCATTAATCTGATTCATTACTCCAATGTGAGATCCACTCAATAATGATGGTTCTTGATACCGAAAATGGGTTTGACCACCTCTTATGTTCACCAGACTAGCTTCAGCGGACATCTCTGGCAATTTTTTACAAGCTATAAGATCTCTATATTGTTGCCCAACATCCACTGTTATGACCAATGGTTCTCCAGTCCTCACAATTTGCTCTAAGAAATGGGACAAGACAAGGATGCCCTCTTTCCCCCTTCTCTCTGCTATATGTATAGAGCCACTGGCAGCTAGAATTAGAGCTAATCTTGATCTGCGCGTAATTGAAGTGGGGAATCACTAGCACAAATTGTCTCTCTTTTGCTGATGATGTAATCCTCGCCCTATCCAACCCTTTGGCATCCCTCCCTAATCTTCATTTGGAACTTAACACCTACAGTATGTATCACTCTCGGGTTACAAGATCAATAGCTCCAAGTCTGAATCTCTTACTATGGACATTACATACTGGCAATCTCTCTAGATCTCCTGGATTGGTAGGATTAATGCGATCAAAATGAACCTAATCCCGAGGCAACTGTATCTCTTTCAGACCCTAGCCATACCTGTTTGCGCATGGCCCTGGACTCCTTGCAGACACTATTTAACCTCTTTATCTGGGCAAAACTACTGCTGCTAGACCCACATCTAAAGGCAGACTTTGACTCCCAGATCTCCCCTCTTATTACCCGCCCATTTTAATCGGGTAATTTCATGGCAATCTAGCCCCGGATGTAGGAGATCGGTCGACCTTGAAAATGCTTTGCTCCCGGTAGGCCGAGTCGATGAGATAGTTTGGCTTCCTGATCACATAGGCCAGCCTTGGCCTATACGACCCTGACCATCCGTTTAACCCTGACCATGTAGGAAAAACTCTGCTCATTGCTGAATCTAGCCCCATTTCCCTCCCCTATGTCACCTATTTGGGACCACCCTCTCTTCCCCGGGGTGCCTTGGCGTAACTTGCAAATAACTTGGTTCAAACATGTTAGGGACCAATTGTCCGCACCCACCTTTGCTGAGCTGCGATCTTCAGATTCTGTCCCTGCCGTGATCTGCTTCCAATCTGTGCAGGTTTTGAGTTTTGTTGTTTCTCAGTACCCCTCTACCAAATTCCAAATCTTGACACCATTCGAACCACTTTGCTCACTCTCAATGGGCTGACAAACCCCAGGGAGCATGGGAACAGGACCTGCCAAGATGACTGCCAAGATGACTGCTCTGCCATTCAGACTAGAATTGCTAAAGCTTCCATTAGTGTGGCTATCAAAGAGACTACAAGGTCTACACACGATGGTTATTAGTTCCGTCTCGGTTGAACGCCATATTTCTTTGTGGGAAATTATAACTTTAAAGAAGCTTAGCCATTGTATTTTGTTATAATAATCAATAATGTTTCAATATAAGGAAACTAATTCTTAACATATTAGCTTGTAACGGCAAAGAGAAAGTACAGTACCTGCACTCTGGTTTTTCAGAAAAACCACATGTCAGCTATCTGCGCTCATCTCAGAGTCAGACTAGACAGCCAGAGACCACAAAGATAGATGTGCTAAGAGATTGTAGCTCAACAGACGTGCAGATAGGAAACCAGAGCTGTATGAAACTATAAGATTAGATTAGGGACGCTAGACATTGCACGTACTCTTATGTTTTATCATATGTACGGGGGGGATATTTTGTAGTCTGTAAGCCCTGTGTTGGGCAGGATATGTGTGGGCGGCCAACTATGGCTGCATATAAATATGCAAGTTGTTCACAAATAAAGTCCAGAATGCTTTGAAGACATAACTGGATGGTGGTGTCTCTCCTCATTGTGTTCTCACCAATGCATTGGTAAAAGGTATCTGAGAGGTGACCTGATTAATTGAAGGGATTTCTTAGTGCTTCAAATAGCGATATCAGATGGGGGCTCGTCCGGGATGACACATGGAAGGATCGACATCTAATGGCACACTTCTAAACTGGACGAATCTCTTGGACTCTGACTGATACCCGGGTGAGTGGAAAGATTGATTTCAGTCTATTTTACTCAAGTCTGACTCTTTGAGTTTCATCTGGTATTTTGTAGAAAACTATACATTTCCTGTCTTTCCTTGCTGTCATTATAGTAACCCAATTAACTGGTCACACAGCCTAGGTTATTTGTAGTTGTATTTGTATTGTTTCATTTTCAAGGTATAATACACTACATTGCTGCTATATATGTTTATATGTTTTATATGTGTATGAAAGGTTTGGGCCAGCCTTAACGGGGTCTGATCGTTAACTGAACACTGAGGTATTGGTCCGCCTGCCGCCTCAGTTGACAGTCCGTTGTTGTCTGCTGTCTGTGTCGACTAGTGTTTTAAAGTTTAAATCAAATGAGTGTAAAGTGTATAAGGGCTGTTAATTAGTCCATAGGTACTCAAAGACCACCCTTGGCACTTGCTACCATAGGCTTGATCTGTCTCTTGTCAATGGTGGCCCCTGGATGTTCCTAAGGGACCGTACCAGCTCAGCCTTTACAATTGATCGCATTATTGTCATGTCTGTATAAGTCAAACGTGGTTGAATGACTGATCCAAGTACTTGCCTTTATCCTATAGGCACTTGTACCCATTGTACAACCAGCATTGTGTTGTGGTATAAACCAGTATCCAGTTTCAGTTATTATGCAACTTTATCCAGTGTTTTACAAAATAGAACACCTTTTAAGATAACCATTTCAGAAAAGGAAAAGGTTTTAACAGCGTTTGTTGTTATTGTGGGATGTCATTTGAATGCAGAATTATGGTCAGGATATATAATTCTATCATATCCTTCATGTTTAGACAAATGGCCCATTAATCATTGCAATATACCAACAATTTGTCCAAAATTTTTTCAAGAGTTAGCAAAAATTAAATACGGTGTTAAGATTTCAAGTATCATAGATGTAGGATATCTTCCTAATGTTAAACCCAGATGAATTAAGTGGGTAAATTTTCAGAGTAAACAGAAGAGATTGAGAAAGTCAGTGTCCAAACAAAAGCCAGCCAGTGATACACAGTTTACTTCCCGCACAACTATACATCCCGCTTCACCGCAATTGGATACGGCCAATACCCATAGAGCTTAATTACCTCTATCGGAGGGAACGGGATTAAGATACAGGAGCGCTCACCTACAGAAGTTGTTGCAGAACGGGAAGGTAGGAAAAGGTATTAAAATCATCAATACCATTTTTAAGAAGACTAATTTTCCCAAGTAAGGGACATTAGATCCACAGCAGTCTTGGAAAAGAGTCCAAGTCACAGACGGTCATTGGTTACAGAAGGGTTATTTAGACACTGTACAAACATGGCAAATTGTTTCACAAGAAATTGATGTAGGAAAAAAGGTCTGAACAGGAAGATTATATGACTGATATAATGCCACCACTGTATGTTCCAATAATACATAATACTGTTGACAATGTTGAAATTGTTGCGGTGGGGTCATCACAATTAGTACTGCCCACAAATGTAGAACAAAAGACACCTGAAAAACGTTATTTAAAAACACTAAGTGATTCAGAAAAACCAGAAGATACACTAAGCCTTAAAGATGTAATCCAAAAATACCCTGTTTGTGGGGAATGTGTTCCGGAGGGCAGTGAAAATGGTCGATTTTGTAATATTGACTTGGTGCAAAGGAGATTATGGGATTACAATACTAGTCCCAATAGAAATGGTAATCCAAAGTCAGGATTTAACATACCTGGTAATGAATACCAAATAATGCCTGTCAGGGTGAATAGCCATCCTAACCCTAGACATACACCTAATTTAGGACCTAATGATGTTGGGTATGTTGAACAGGAAAAGTACATACCATGGTTTCCCTCAGATATTATGCGCATTGTAAATGATTTACCAGATATCAGAAAGAGTCCAGCAAAATTTGAAAAGAGAATCAAACCCATGTTGGGTTGACTTAGAACAGATTCTTAAAGCCTCTATAGGAATAGGTGAATTCAATACTATTCAAGCCATAGGTGCCCAACGAGCACAAGGTGATAGAGGGGCAATTGAGGCAGCCACCACTCCTCCTAATCGCTACACTACAGCTTCAGGCAAACAGTTGTTATATAGAGTGCAATACAGATGTGATCAGATTAGAGACACTGCACCAGCCGAGCCTGATTTGGTGCAAAATAACCTCACCATTAGACAATAGTATAACAGATTGTCAGTCAGACATGAAAATGAAGGATTTTCCCCTTAACAGAGGCAATAATGTCAGACTGTTCCAACTTCTCTCCTTGTAAATGATGAAGTTACACCTGTACCTAATGAATTTTTAACCTCACCTACATGTCCAGTGAATCTGCTTGGAGGTGATATATACCAGTAATATTCCAGCTGCCATGAAGCCCAACATTGAAGCTGCAATCAAAGTTTACCTATTACAAGAAACTGCCACAGGGGTAAAATGCATTTAAGTAGAGTTTTATACAAGGTTCTAGCAGAAAACAACATTCAAGGTTACACCTATTTTGTTATGTTATGTTTTAAGTAAAGGTAGATGTTTATTGAGAAACCATTATTTGGCCAACTGCATTGTTTTCTTCTTCCCAAATGGGGGATGAATATATATATCGAATGGGAAGAAGAGAGATCAATGAGTTAATTACACATGATGAGGTCATTGGCAACATTAATTAGAACATGTCTTATATACAGAAATCAATTTGCTGGGTCAACATTAGTATTAGTACCAGAGTTTGTTGTTGATTGGAAGCATAGCTTCAGGTACACCTAATGCACATTCACAAACTGTAATAACATTGATAAAACATAGGAGGTTTGCAGTTATTAAATGCCAAGATCATATTAGACAAATTGATCTTGTTTCTAGGGGTAACGAATGATTGGTTGGTTGACATTATTGCCAGGGAGGTCCCTCCCATGTCATGACACATATAACAATAATTGTTGTTTTGTTATTAAATGAAGATTGATTTACTGAAAAAGTATCAAAAGGAGTAGCAACTCTACAAAAAAAAAAAAAAAAAACCTGACATTTATTAGATGTCATAACAGTGTATTTGGATAAAGTCAGAAAATAAAAGAGTAACATCAAAATAATTACCGAGAGTTATAAAAATGAATAAAGCCAAATGGCAAAGTAGTATTATTTGTTTAAGAAATAATTAAGAGACAAGGGTGTTTATGAAATAAATTAAGATAAAGCATTTGTCACATTTGTAGAGGTTACAAATCGATATTATTGATTTTATTCAGTTACAGAAAAGAAGGTTTATGTACGTATATGAAAGTGCTTATATGTTAAGAGGTATGGCCTGAAGTGTCTGAAATTGAGCAGTTTACTGCCAGAAAAGGATTTTGCAAGAATTGGTATGTAGATATGGTTTATCAAGTGTCATAGAAAATGACCAAGGAACAAATACAGTATTATAGGGAAAGTTTTTCAAATAATGTGTGAAATGATGGGAATGGAATCAAAAATACATATGTCTTTATATCCAAAGGTGGTTAGGACGGTATCTTACAAGGGAGAAAGGAGTGGCATGACCAGAAGCACTGCACTAGTGCTTCATAGTATTTATACCACACCTGGGCCTCTGCTTAACCTCTCTCCACATAAATTCAGATGGCAGACCAGATACGATACGGTACTGATCCAAAGACTGACTTTGAAATTGCATCATAATTTGACTGTTCAATATGTTATCCACTTATTTAAGCAGTTACAAGACCTTCGTCGAGTTCAACAGGAGATCCAACGTCTTCTTCATTTGGTCCAGAGCACGATACACAGCCTGGAGACCATGTTATGGTGAGAAGTTTCTTGCATTCAGGTTCCCTTGCAGATACACAGACTGGAGACCATGTTATGGTGAGAACTTTCTTGCATTAAGGTTCCCTTGCAGATTGATGGGACAGTCCTTAAGAAAGTATTGCTGACAACAGATACAGCTATGAAAGATGCTGAGAAGGACATTTACCTGGATTCGCAGGTCGCATTGCAAAACGGTGAGATGTTCAAGTTTTAAAATCACCAAAGGCTAAGCTGTGTGCATACACAGAGACTTTAATAGAGTTCTTCAATCAAGATGGAAAGCATTGTTTATAACTGACTGTATACTTACGGGACAATGTTAAGGACAATATTCAAGTTGCGTGAGTGGAGTAATCATGGACATTGCAGTATTTGAAAGTATCGAAGATGTGAGTGTCCCCTAGCCAAAGCAATAGATACAGGAAATATAAGGAAGTACACCCCTTACAGATGGGAAACGATCCTCTTCTCCAAAGTACGACCACAAGTTTTAATGTTCACAATTTCCGCCAAAAGGTACCAATGGGGATTGCAGTATTTATAATTATCTACTTTGGAGAGGGGCCCAGTCGAGGTTCATGGTCTGAGTACAGTACCTGTCCATTAGTATGGATAGGGGTTATTTCACTAAGTCCAATTCCTTTGTCCCTTCTAAGCAGGTCAACAAGAACATTTAAGGATATTTATAAGGAACAGGGTACAACACCCTTTGAAAGATTAATTTGTGATTATTGTACTTCCACCAAAGGAGAAAGATATAATCTGATGTATGGATAACATGGTATATTATTCGAAAGAATATCTAAGTTGACGGTATCATTCACTGTATGAACAGGTAACAAATGCAACTGATTGTTGAGTATGCATTAACACACCATTGATGAGTAATAACATGCCAATGTCACCACATGTTTCATATAAGGAAATACTAAATAGTTACTTTTGGAAATTTGTGGAAAAAAAGGATTGTGATTTATATAAGATATCATTATTTTGTTTCAGCAAAATTATAAGTGAGATGAAACTAGATTTTAGGTAAACAGAGGAATGTACACACTTCCACTACCAGGAAATGCCATACAAGATAAAAGTTTATGTAGGATATTGCAACAATATTTTTACAATGCATACGCCATACAGTATGTTCTGCTGAACCATGTGCAAATATTTTTTAAAGGTTTTCGGTTTATCGTATGCACCTTAGATTGAAATGATAAAGTATTTGAGTTTACACTACATATGACTGTTCCAGAGTTTAAAGTTATAAGTTAGGAATAATGGTTTTCACCATAGTTCTAGAAGTTTGATGTTCTTTTTCTTTATGCTAAAACCAAAATTTATAATATTGGTTGAAAATATGGTTTGAAAAGATTACCAATAAAGTTTGAAGATTTTGCTATTTGGGAATAAAGAGAATATATACCAAAATCTTATACAATAACCCATGATGAGTTGAATGAAGTCTTTTCACAGGTCAATCAACATCTAAAAAGAGACATTAATCCGGTTATTAGGAAATATATTCCATTTATCGATTCTCCAGTAAAAATCATATGGATACCACCTTGGAAAATATCTGTACATATATATGGAAATGGTGGTTATTTGGACAATCAACAAGAGACTATTGAGTTTGCACAATTTATGGACAATGTTACTGGACTTTACAATGACATTTTTAAATATGATGGACATGATCTAAAAGCTAAAAAGCAATGAAATATTACAACAATTATTTCGGACTGCATCTCATTACTCAAAGTTAAGTTTGGATAGGAAAAATGTATAATTTACCCGAGCCAGACAAAGTAATTTACTGATGTTTTCTTTTAAAAGCTGTTGGAATTGCAATTGTACTATATCTGTGTTTTAAGATACTGCTTTACTGTTTTTCAGTTTGTCAAAAACGGATAAAGAAAGCTTGTGAATCCTCTAAATATAAATCATTGCAGAAGAGTCTGGTAAAAAAGGTCCAACAGCAGTCTACCTTAATGGAGATGCGCCAACAGTCCGCCAACTGGACACAGCCAAGGACCAACTCACTTGATAGGGTGTAGCATCCTACTTGTGGAAACAAAGCCATGTTTTCTTTTTTATGCCATTAGAGTAGACTGTTATTGCTTAGACTTGTTGGGCAGAGAAATTGTAATGCCAGATAATTCTGTAGTGTTTGATTATTATAAAGACGTGGGGAAATGATAACTTTAAAGAAGCTTAGCCATTGTATTTTGTTATAATAATCAATAATGTTTCAATATAAGGAAACTAATTCTTAACATATTAGCTTGTAACTGCAAAGAGAAAGTACCTGCACTCTGGTTTTTCAGAAAAACCACATGTCAGCTATCTGCGCTCATCTCAGAGTCAGACTAGACAGCCAGAGACCACAAAGATAGATGTGCTAAGAGATTGTAGCTCAACAGACGTGCAGATAGGAAACCAGAGCTGTATGAAACTATAAGAGTAGATTAGGGACGCTAGACATTGCACGTACTCTTATGTTTTATCATATGTACGGGGGGGATATTTTGTAGTCTGTAAGCCCTGTGTTGGGCAGGATATGTGTGGGCGGCCAACTATGGCTGCATATAAATATGCAAGTTGTTCACAAATAAAGTCCAGAATGCTTTGAAGACATAACTGGATGGTGGTGTCTCTCCTCATTGTGTTCTCACCAATGCATTGGTAAAAGGTATCTGAGAGGTGACCTGATTAATTGAAGGGATTTCTTAGTGCTTCAAATAGCGATATCACTACGATGGAACACATTACTTGTCTACAGAATTATTCTGTTTCCGCATTTCATACTATATGGTCCCCTTGATTTAATTTCCACTTCTCCCCATCCATGGACTCTGCTAGGTAATCTTTGTATTATTGTTGCTCATTTTTTCATTGTTTTGTTTTTAATATACTCATAATGTTGATTTTTTTTTTGTGTACCATATCTCTGAAAATACTGTATTTAATTTTTTTGTTTCTTGTCACTGCTGGTTATGTTTATCGGTACAATACTAAAGGTGCCCACACACACACCGATCCCGGCGTGCATTGTGGGCTTAACTAGCACACATAGCATCGCATCGTATGCCTTGTGCATGCGATGCGATGCTATGCTATAAAAAGCTAGTACAAAAAGTATGTGCAGCACATACTTTTTGTACTGTGCGATGAGGTGCCGCGGGAGTGCGCACCCCATCGCATAGCATCGCCGGGATCGGTGCGTGTGTGGGCACCTTTAGTTCTTTGTCTGTTTTTCCCTGTGTGAATCTTTATTCTGCATAAGTAAAACAAATACACTATAAAAAAAAAAATAATTTAAATGGACAAATCTATCCAAACTTTTTTTGTAACTAAACTGTTTATTAGAGAAACTGATCAGGTATACAGTTCAATAAACACACTGAGGTTTGGGACTATAAATAGAAGCCCCAGTGAGAAGCCCACAAGCAGGACATCTTAACTATGACATCCCAACATGAACAATACACATTGGGGGTTATTCTGGTTGGTTTACAAAAGCAAACTCCTTCTTTCATAGACAAACACATGTGCACTGCAGGTGGGGCAGATGTAACATGCGCAGAAAGTACATTTGGGTGAGTTATTTTGTTTCTGTGCAGATTAAATACTGGCTGCTTTAGTCTTACAATGCAATTTAGATTTCAGTTTGAATACACCCCAGCAAAATGAAACTCTCTCTGCACATGTTACATCTGCCCCACCTGCAGTGCACATGGTTTTGTCCATTAAAGAAGGAGTTTGCTTCTGCAAACCAGCCTGAATTACCCCCATTAGCTAGAGCAACCCGCTGCCTTTGCATATGGCACAGACAACGCTGTCCTACAGTATTCCCCAGCAGCAAGAATATATTTATTAGCCAAATATACTGTTTGATAATCTTCTCTGATGTAGTTCAGTTATCATTGCCAGCTATACTCAGGATCTGAAAGAACTTTCTTACATCGTTCACAAAAAGGTTTCGGGCTCCATAATCAACTTCTTTATTCAGCATTTACGCTCTTGCCAATCACATCTGTATGCAAGTCTTGCCAAAATAGCTTCCACATATTAACCCTCTCTTCACATCTTTAGACAAATTTTGTTCTAATCAATGAATATGCTATATGCAGTACTGCAGATCATTGGTTTATCCTTTGAAAGCGGATCCAACCTATTGTTTTTATTTATTTATTGGTGATCAATTTGGGGTGATCGTTTATCTAGTAGCATAGCTATCTTCACATTGGATTTAGAAGTCATTCTTATTTTAGCTCAGTTGCTTTATGGGATCTTTTATGAGAAACACTTTTACACCCAAATGTTATTGAACTTAATAACAATACAGGTGCAGGGATTTTCTGTGACTTACCTATTAAACAGCCTTCCCCTAACGGCAGAGGGGGCCTTGATGGGCGTATTCTCCCCCAACACACCAATATTACCCGATAGTAAAAAAATGATGCTTATAATCTCGGCAGTGGCCCGCAAATGTGTCCTACATCAATGGATCCTCCAACCATTCCACTGTTTAGGGCGAAACTTTTCCATATCTTTCATATGGAGTGTGTAGAGACATCCCTTCAGAAAGTAGAACGCATAGAGATTTTTTTCCAAAATATACAAAGGTTTGATTGACATCAACACAATTCTCATATTTTGTGCTCTATACACCACCACAATGTATTTGAAATGAAACAAACAAGATGTGCTTTAACTGCAGACGTTCAGCTTTAATTTGAGAGTATTTACATCCAAATTAGAAGTACAACGGTTTCTACATGTGCCCCCCACTTTTTAAGGGACCAAAAGTAATGGGGCAATTGGCTCAAAAGCAATTTAAAGGACAGGTGTGGGCTATTCCCTCGTTAGTCCATCATCAATTAGGCAGGTAAAAGGTCTGGAGTTGATTCCAGGTGTGACATTTGCATTTGGGATCTGTTGCTGTCAACTCTCAATGTGGCCACATCAACTGTTTGGAACATTCTTAAAAAGAAAGAAACCCCTGGAGAGCTCAGCAACACAAAAAGTTCCAGAAGACCACGGAAAACAACTGTGGTGGATGACAGAAGAATTACTTCCCAGGTGAAGAAAAAACCCTTCAAAACAGTTGGCCAGACCAAAAACACTCTCCAGGAGGTAGGTGTATAGGTGTCAAAGTCAACAATCAAGAGAAGACTTTACAAGAGTGAATATAGAGGGTTCACCACAAGATGTAAACCATTGGTGAGCCTCAAAAACAGGAAGACCAGATTAGCATTTGCCAAACAACATCTAAAAAGGCCTTTGCAGGTCTGGAACAACATCCTATGGACAGATGAGACAAAGGTCAACTTGTACCAGAGTGATGGGAACAGAACAGCATGGAGAAGATCAGCTTGTACCAGAGTGATAGGAAGAGAACAGCATGGAGAAGAAAAGGAACTGCTCATGATCCAAAACATACCACCTCATTAGTGAAGTCACATTATCAATAAAAAAGATACAAGGGAACCAGTTCCATTGGCAGCCATACATGCCCACGCCATGACACTATCACCACAATAAAAGCAGCAGGATGAATTGGATGAAAGTGTTTTGGGCAATATTATCTACATATGCAGTCAAATGCTTTAGAACTGATTGGACGGCACTTCACAGTGCAGATGGACAATGACTCGAAGCATACTGCAAAAGAAACCAAAGAGTTTTTTTAAGGCAATTAAGTGGAATGCTATGCAGTGGCCAAGTCAATCACCTGACCTGAATCCGATTGAGCATGCATTTCACTTGATGAAGACAAAACTGCAGGGAAAATGCCCCAAGAACAAGCAGGAACTGAAGACATTTGCAGTAGAGAAACAGAAAGAGGTGACCCTAGGGACACTTAGGAGCGCTGGAGTATTTCACTAGAAATCTCAAATATGGCTTTTACACCGGGCAAGACTGCTGCTGCTTTTAAAAAAGAGGATGTGTAGCCTCTTATACAAAACAAAAAAATATAAAAAGAAACTTTGGCCCAATATGGGTCGCTGTCGCTTTAAGAAGCGCAGTCTTGTCGGTATCAATGAATATATATTCAATCAGGTGTAATTCAATATATTTATTACAATCTACTGATACATAAAAAAAGAGAAGTGCACTTCCCAATTACAATAATAATTCATTTTAAAAAACACATACTAGACATTCAACATATAACATATACTACTGGAAACTTTGTCCTTGAGGCTAATGTTCATGAGGCTTAATATGGGCTTGGATTTAGATGTCATAATGTAACAGTTCCTTTATATACTGTATTCCAAGGAATGAGGCTTGGAATACAGGAAACGAAATGGCCGCCGCCCTCTATAAATACAAGGGAACTGAAAACGAGGCTTGGATGCTAAACCCGGAAGTGCGGGGGCGCGAGACGCGCAAACCGGCATGCCTTAAATATGAGTTGTGTATCTGTGGTAGCTCAAACTGAGGAAGCCGCCGATCAGTATCTGAGGCGGAGAAACGCATTTTTGAGCTTACTATCAGTTCCTGGAAGGCACCAGCAGTGCCAGGACTCTCTATCATTGGCAGAAACAAGAGACTGTGTCCAGTTACATCACTGGTAAAGGAGTTTTTCACCCACAAGAGAAAGCATTGCCTGAGGGGATCATACTCAATCATTTCATCTGCTGGAGTCCAATAATCACACAGGACTGGTAACTATAAAGGATTACAAAATGCCTTATATAAAGGAACTGTTACATTATGACATCTAAATCCAAGCCCATATTAAGCCTCATGAACATTAGCCTCAAGGACAAAGTTTCCAGTAATATGTTGTATGTCTAGTATGTGTTTTTTAAAATGCATTTGCAGTAGAGGCCTGGCAGAGCATCACCAGGGATGATATCCAGCGTCTGGTGAGGTCTACGCGAAAGTCTGTAGTTAACGCACATCTTGTTAGGTTCATTTCAAATCCATTGTGGTGGTGTATAGAGCCCAAAATATGAGAATTGTGTCGATGTTCCAATATTTGTGGACCCGACTGTATATATACAAAAACATTTCATAAAAAGTACAGTAGGTATAATTCACTTCAACATGTCCACCAGTGGCCACCACCGTGGTCTGTTATGCAATATACCAGATATACCATCAGATTAATTCAAAAAGATTATAGGAATTATTCCAAAATTGAAGATTAATGCCTAGATCCAAACCTTTGCAAACTGCCCTTTTCAGATACAGTAGAAACAGAAAGGCAGCAACTTTTGACATTTAAAGATCATGAAGGGCATGGCTTAGATGCCTGCAATGGAGGGGGGGGGGGGGGGGCAAACACTTCTAGTTCTCCTCATCTGAACTGTGTGTCTAACCATCTTCTGTTGTGCAGGAGAGTAGCAGTTGGACCCTACTTTATTTGGCAAAGCTGCTGCTGTACCACTCCATAGGCATCTCCATCTCCCAAACTTCTCTGTTATCGCCTGGATGAACTTTCCCCATCTTCCTAGGGAAAAAGAATCAAAATCCATGGAGTCGGCCTTTAACTACCTGGCCAGCAGCTCCATGAGGTCAGCCTCTGTAGTGGTCTCCTTAGGTACTGTGTCCAGTACCTTTTTAAATATGGTTGAGCCACCATCTGAAAGCTCAAACTCCAACACAATCCTGCAGGGAGCCCCATAAATTTTCCACAGAGTCCTTGTGTTTTCCGTAGTTCTGTCTGCAGTCTGGAGTCCTCAGTACCAGTCCCCTTGCTGCTGCCTCTGGGTAAGCTGACCCTACTTCCTCATGATCTCCCTCCTCCATACTACAGGGGATGCTCAAACCTCTCTCTGATAGACATATCCATGACAAAACTCCTTCCTTTCCTGAATGATATGGATCTCCTTATACATTGGAACGACTGTCTCCTGAAGCCCTGTAATTCTCCTCTTTGGCCTAAGGATACACTACTAGCGCTCCATTTCTTCCACGTGAAAGCTGTGATTCTCCTGGTTACCAGGGCTGATAGGGACTCTAATATCACCGGCAATCTCCACCTATTTCTCAATTAGATTGCTACAAATCCCTAACCATTGTTACTTTCAACCTATTAAACATTTCTTATATTCTAATGCGGTAGGATGGCTCTACATATGTTGCATGCATGCTTCAAATACACAGGGTCAAAGCCTTTGGGGGAGTGGCATATCTCAGTACCCTGACCATCCTCCTTAGATCATGACAATTACTTGCCTCTGAGTGGCTGCAGGTGTGTTAAACCCAGAACCATATCGTAGTTTGTGTGGACGCAATCAGTTTTAATATTTCCCCCCCTTTTCTCTTTATTTCTTGTGGCCATATTTGCCCTTTCAAAATTAAGACTTGTGGGGTGCTGATGTACATGTTTCATTGTTGATTGTTTGATACATTAACCCTTTATAGGTTTTTGCTTAAGTCCATTGTTAAGTACATAGTAGTTTGCATCATCTATGTACATGGTTGGACTTGGTCCTGTCCATCCCAAGTATTACTGATTTATATTACCTTGTCGGCTGTGGCCAATACTACTGCATAATACTGGGCTGGGCTGTGTCCTTCCTTTTCCGGAAACTACTTTCTTATTATTCCTCCAATCAGTACAGGGTTTTATAAAAATATACTAATGAAACAATAGAACATTTTATTACAGAACAAAGATCTAACCCAAATCCCAGACTAAAGAGCGGATATTAGCCCTTATTCAGATCTGATCGCATTACAAATTTGTTCTCAAAATGGGCAAAACCATGTGCACTGCAGGTGGGGCAGATGTAACATGTGCAGAGAGAATTAGATTTGAGTGGGGGTGTGTTGAAACTGAAATCTATATTGCAGTGTAAAAATAATGCAGCCAGTATTTACCCGGCACAGGAACAAAATAAATCACCCAAATCTAACTCTCGCTATACATGTTACATCTGCCCCACCTGCAGTGCACATGGTTTTGCCCATTTTGAGAACAAATTTGAACTGCAGTCAGAACTAAATAAGGGCCATTGTGTACAAATAAAAAAAAAGATTTTTTTTTTATGGTAAGAGATCACATTACATCTAAGTAAATCAATCAAACCACACTCACTATAATATAAATAACAGGTGGTTTCAACAACTACGGCATATGCTGAAGCTGGACCTCACTCAATAGAAGCATCAAATGAAATCAATAGAATTACTTCCTGTTTGCTTTTTGTAAGCATTGTGTGTGGTTATGGATGCATCATGTGAGACAAAAGGATTGATATCTCCTTAGATGAAATAATGTAGGCAGAGCAATTAGACCATTTAAAAACAAACTCTACCAGCATCTAAGAAACATCAGAATCGGATAAGAGGATCACAATGTACCACAACATTTCAAAGATTTTCATACCTTCAAGCCCATCAGTTTACATTTTTGAATCATAGAACAAACCTCCATAAACAAGTAGGGAGATTATCACATATAAGCCCTCTCCGGGAGCAAATTAAAATGGTTTTACACTCTAAAACCATCAGTCAAATGGACTAAATTTGGGACTTCATAGAGGATGGTTCAGGTAGAGCATAAGCTCCAGGCAACACAAAATTTCAGAGGGCGCCATATAGGCTGCTCCCAAGACCCTTGCCCACAGTGCAGCTCCCTTGTAGTCTGACCAAGCCAGCACAGACTGGCAAGGCAAACACATGCCTTGTAAATATTTGCCCCTTTTAAAAACCACTGGAGTTCGACCGGCACGTCTGCCGAACTCGGATTTTTATTACATCCCGCCGGGGGGATACGGTCATTGGGTCACCAGCATGATGGTAGACAAGCATTAGGTCGACATGACTTAAGGTAGACATGGTCATAAGGTCGACATTGGTAAGGTCGACAGGGTCATTAGGTCAACATGGGTTTTTTCACTGTTTTTTGAGCAAAAATGTGCCGGCAGGCGATATTTCATGCCCTACTATCCACTTGGGCGTGGTGGGAGAATAACATAGTGTGCCTGAAGCATGGCGAGCCATGCCAGGGGACGCAGTGCTATGTTTCGGTCTCTATGTCGACACATGTGCCGACAGGCAGCATTTCATGTCCTAACATCCATTAGAGTGTGGTGGGAGAATAAAATAGTGTGTCCAAAGCATGGCGAGTGCAGCAAGCCATGCGAGGGGACACGGTGGTGCGTATTAGTGTTGACTGTGTTGACATTCCAGTAAAAAAAAAAAAAAAAAAACATGTTGAGTTTTCAATGTCGACCTTACCCATGTTGACCTAATGACCCTATCGACCTAAAGTCATGTCTACCTTCCTGCATGTTGACCTAGACTCATGTCGACCTAAATGCATGTCGACCTAATGACTGTCTAACAACTTGCAGGTGACTAACTGACCCCCACCCCCACCGGGGGAAGGAACTGACAAGAACTAGCTTACATATGGGAAAATAGGGTATGGCTCTTTGAATAAAGCCTAGTGACAGAGGAGATCTCTTGTTTTTCTGAGTCGGTGCAGAGTCTAACCAGAATGGCATAACAATTTATTGCTGTATTTTGGAATCACAATTTCCTGTATTTAAATTAAATATATTTGCAATGCAATTATTTGAGTGCTGAGAATGTATGATTTTTTTTATACAGTATTTAAATGGTGTGGTAACATACCTCCGGCAATGCAGATGGTTCCACAGATAACTTAATACCTTGTAGAAAAAAAGTATTGCAAACTTTAAGCACTTTAGAATACTTGTAAATCAGAACAATTACAATAAACTCTACAATTTAAAATGGAGTCATAATATGGTTTCTTAAGGTACGTACACATGGGGGGAGAGATATTGCTAGCAATATATTGCTAAAGGTGCGTACACACGGGGGAGATATATGGCTCAGCCATATATTGCTAGCAATATATGGCTGAGCAATATATTGCTCAGTTTCTCCTTTTCATCAACGACCGGAGATAGTCGCTGATGAGAAGGAACCTCTGCCGGGGGAGCCGCAGAGGTAATCAGCTGGTCGCAGGAGCTTGCGAGGATGTGCTACGCAAAAAAAAGAGAATACTAATAAATCAGAACAGTTATAATAAACTCTACAATTTAACACAGAGTAATAAGGTTTCTTCCTATGTTTATCCAAAAATGTAAGCGCACCTACCACAGCAAGGTGGACCTTTATCAGGTGGATCCCTAACCTCCATAATATTGACACCTTCTATAAATGTATTCAGATCTTACCTTTCATTCTTGCATTCTAAAGTGTAGACTTCTATGCAAGGATCATACTTTCATTAAAACAACAAGACGGGCAGGTGAGTGGGGTTTTATTCCAGACAGAAGGAGTATGACAGTCAGATTGATTATACTATCTCTGCACAAGCAGGATATCTGTAAAACTTTAGAACGGTTTTCCATTTCACAAACACTTGTGTCCCTAGTATTCTGGATCGCAGTCGTCCTTTGTATGTACAATCTGCAAGTAGATCAATTGCTCTAATATCCAGTCCATCTATGAGCCACTGGGGTCGGTGGAGAACACCAATGTTCCCTTTAATTTTACGAGGGCTGTGTGCGGCAAAAGATTTTGGCTGTGCGACTTTGGAAGGAAATTTAAATTTTTGTGCGTCACTTATATATAACTGGAAAATGACGTTCAGCATTTGTGTTACTTTACTTCAAAATGATATTAAACATTTAAACATTCAAAACACAGCACACAATGTAGTTAATGGGTGAAACACACATTAATTGAGTCCACAACTGCAAAAAGGGACCACTGCTGCTTTGTGCGCTCAGTTGTAATGTCTGTGCGCACGCTCGTCGAGTTGTGTGCGCGCGCACGTGCGCACAGCTTAGAGGGAACACTGGAGAACACCAGATAACAGGAAATCATACTTGTGTAGTTTCACGGCGGCAGTTAAGTAGTTAGCGTAGCGTCCCTGTCAGAATCAGCGTAGTGTTCCTGCGGCCAGCGTAGTCAGCGTCCCTGTCAGTATCGGCGTAGTGTTCCCACCCGTTCGCAGCTAGCCGGAGCTAACATAGTTAGCGTAGTCAGTCAGGTGTCCCTGTCAGTATCAGCATCAGGTTTGCGGCTAGCCGGAGCTTACGTAGTTAGCGTAGTCAGTCAGGGCTTTTTACATTGTGGGGAACCATTGACCATTTTAACCTGCCTGACATGACAGGTGTGAATGTGTTCCTGAAACACCCCCACTATCCACGCCAGTCAGAAGCGTGGCGAGCTTAGCGAGCCCCGCGTGGGGACGCGGTACACGTCTTCCCGACCTTCTCATAGCCCCACTATCCACATTGGTGTAAAGTGTGGAGAGCGCAGCAAGCCACCGAGCCCGAAGCGTGGCGAGCGGATGCGGAATACACGTTAAGTAACCCGCTTCCCCTCGCTGCGCTCGCCACACTTTATAAAGACAACTCCATGCCAACGTGGATAGTGGGGGTATGAAAAGGACGGTAGGACGCGTACCGCGTCCCCTCGCCAAGCTTCAGCCTGGCGTGGATAGTGGGGGTTTGAAATGGAGGCATTCTTTATTGTGCATGAGATGCACTTGCACACTGCACCCCTCTTTTGTGCAGAAGACGCACGCGCTACCGAACCCCTAACCCTGTCCGCCTCCCTGCATCTCAGACAGATGGAGCACCTCTCCGCCAGCGCAGGGGATATGGTAGTTAACAGGGCTGTGTGAGAGGCGCCCACAAGGCTTGCCAGGGACAGAGCTGCAGCTCCCGGGGACAGTACAGTGACTAGCTGCTTGACGGGGACACTAAGCTGACTACGCAGTGCTGCCGCGTTGTCCCTAGGCTGACTACGCTAGGCAGCAGTTGGGCTACGCTGACCATGTAGCTTAGCCTACGCTGAAAACGTAGAGTAGCCTGCCGCCGTGAAACTACACAAGTACCCAGAAAATTCCTTTCTCTGTATGCTTTAACCATGTTTTAAGTAGGTGACAGGAATGGGGGCTTCTCAGATATCTAAATGTAGCCCTAGTAGTCAGGAAGTGACTCCATCACAACACTACAATAAAATACATTGGAACCAGACCTGGGTTACACATGTAAATTCTCTAGGCCTGTTTCAAATGTTTCTGGGGAAATAGGGGAAAAAAGTGTCTGGAACAAACCATGATGCCATGCAAGGAGAGCAAATGCAATTATAATTTTACTGTGAAGGGTAAGCACTGGCTGCTTTTGGATGTAGCCCACAAATGTTAGCATTATTTTTTCATTGTAATAAAAATTTTGGTTTGGACACACCCCACTGAAATCTAATGCGCACATGTTACAACTGCCCCAGCTGCGCTGCACTGTATTACACTCAGTGGTGGAACACGAGCGGTAAGTCCAGGTGCAAGAATATGCTTTGGGCCCTCTCCTGTTGATAATATGGACACTATTCTGGTTCACTCGCAAAGGCAAATTCCTTCTCAAATGGACAAAACCATGCGTACTGCAGTTGGGGCAGATGTAACTTGTGCAGAAAGAGTTAGAGTTGGGTACTTCAAAGTGAGATCTATATTGCAGTGTAAAAATAATGCAGCCAGTATTTTCCCTGCCCATTTTGAGACCAAATTTGTACTGAGATCAGATCTGAATAAGCACCATAGTTTAGCGCACAATGGTATTAATGACATTTTTCTGGGACTTAATGGACTTTTGTGCATTTATTTATTAAATTGCATAAGAAGTGGATATTACAGTTTGTTGAGATATATTTGAGATTTCAACTCTAGTCTTTAATACCTTATCTCATGTCCTGCTTTCAGGATTTCAGCCTGTGGGAACCGGGGGATAATTACTGACAAAGCAAAATAGATTACCTGTGCATCATTATTATAGAAATGCAGAAAACATGATCTGTTGGGGTTATTTAAGAACTGAATTTAAAAAAATGCAGATTATTGCAGATTATTCAGACAATTTGTCTAACTATTTTCAAAATGTACAATAAAAAAAAAACAAGAATTAAACCTCAGGCAACATGGATTTAATTAATTTCAGAGAAGTCATTAAACTTCTGCCAGAACAAACGCAGACAAAAAATCTGGAATAGAACTTGTTCTTAGAAACTAGGCTGTTACAAAAATAGAAGTTTTAATTCCTGACCCCCAAGGAAATAAAGACCTTAATTTACAGTTTGAAAATCTGTATAAATAATTTTTGAAATATTTCTGCTAAAAAAAAAAATATCAGTCTGTTTTATTTTCTTTATTATACTCTGTGCTGGAGCTATCAGATTGTCCTTCAGAAACATCAGTGCTTGGCCGGATTCCATCCTCGTGGTTATCAAACCTTTCTGTCTCTGCATTAGTTTTGTGTTTGGCTTCCAGTGCTACCATAAGAAACTTAAGTAGTGCATTTTCTGCCAGAAGACTTTCAGAAGCCGCTACCAGCTCCTTCATCTTGTCCGCCATCGTGCCCACCTCCCTAGTTTTTTGCTCACACAGAGCTTGTAACTGTTCCGTGTGATCCTCCAGGGCTCTGTTGTGTTGTTCTAGGGTCCGTTTTTGGACTTTAAGGTCTTGTGTATCTTTCCTCACTTTCGAAATCCGTTCTGCCAGCTGATCCTGGGCATTGTGTAATACTGTAATTTCAGCCCTCAGTCTTTGGATTTCTCGCTCCAGATAAGTGACTTGATCTTCTTTGTATTGCAGATAGTGCATTGGGCAGGAGGCAGGAGGATCAGCTGCAGCAGAAGGCAGGGTGGCATATTTTAGGATAAACTTCAGAAGGTTTGGAACAGTGATTTGCTGATCTTCAGGATACACTACACTGTGGTCTTTCCTGCAAACACATAAGTAATAAGTGGAGGGTTGGCATTAGAGTACTTGTACTTATATATGTCATCTGCGAACTATCCCAGCAGACTTCCAAAACCTTGTTCGTTCAATAGACAGAAACAGCATCGGGAAAGGAAATGCATGCAATCGCAGTCATATGAACATTAGAATAAGCAAGAAAGAAGCACATTTTGTTTCCCCCAGCACACTCAATGATATCAGTAACAATATTTAAATCTACATGATAATGTAATTCAGAGATCTTGGTTACATATGTATGCAAAAATTTGGAAAGCCCCCAAGTCAATTGACAAGGCATCTTAGAGTATTGCAATATCTATTTGCAGGGTGCAGCATCCCAAAATCAAATCAAAATCGAACAGTGTTTAAGCTGGATCCGATCTCGAAGCGCAGCCCCACGATCGAAAGTAGAAATAAACTTGGCAGGCAACTGCGTGTGTGGCCGGAAACGGCATGTGCGGCCGCCAAACAGCGAGGCTCGTGGCTAAATGCAGCGGCGTCCCTGCTTTAGCCACGAACCTCGCTGTTTGGGGGAATCCTCGCGGCCATCTGACATTGGCCGGCACTGGGGTTAAACGACAAGGGTCATTGTTTTCGGTGAGCCCTGCCGTTTAACCCCCTCACCGGCCGCATTGAATACTGCCCATTAACTCTTACTGCCTGCTATATTGGAGGCACAAGTACACTTTGAGATTGATGTTTGTCTGTTGAAAGCATCCTGTAAGGAATTCAGTTATTTATATTTTTTACAGCAGCATATCTTTTAAGTTACTGTAGTGCGCATTCCACCAGGGTAAGCGCTGAAAAAAAATGAAAGTAAAACAAGGAAAACGTTGCTGGTGAAATCAGAATGCGATACTGGGGATTGTATCCAACATATAGAACAAAGAGTGTACACAATAATACACAATTATAGTGGCAAAACTTTCAGGCCAGGGGGAGGCGTGGCCACGGCAGGGCACGAGTGAGAGCGTGTGCTTGAATCTCCCTGTGCCATGAACTAAGGAGCCCTCTCCTACGCACATCCACATGTTGGAATAAAGGAAAAATAAGACTGTTACCAGTGGGAGCCTGTGGTCGTGGTGACCCCCGGTGGAGGTGTGCGGTGCGTCGGCCCCCTGCTCCGGCGGTGCAGTGTGCCTGCGGTGGAGACTGGCGAGAGGGCGTTTTGATGCAGCGAGGAGAGAGAGGCGCTGCTGCACGGAGAGATAGGATCCGCATCATCGGCGGCGACATCCCCTAGTTTCCCGGCGCCAGAGAGTGACGCGCTGTGAGAGAGCGGACCCGCGGGCGGCGTGCACAGCACAGTAACACGGCAGCCTGAGACACCTGCCGCAGAGAAAGGGGGAACGAGGTGTGGTGGCGGCGGAGCAAGCTGTTTTTGCACCCCAGGCTCCAGTTCCTGCGGTGCTCATTGTTCCCTGGTAGCCCCAAGACAGTGCAAAGCATTTTGGGCAGCGCAGTTTGTGAGGCGAACGGATGCTCGCTGGCCTACAGAGTCTGCTGGAACCTAGGCTGTATGCTGCTGTATGCTGTAATCCAGGAGAAATCAATCTGCCAACGGTGATAAAGGTACTTGAATTGCACTTTCTTGCACCAATCAATAAATACCAGCACCAATATATTGAGGACTAAGCATTGAAGGTTGGCTGTGAATGGTCCTGGCCCCTATTGGATAATAGGGAATAAAACTGGTTAGAATATCTGCAGTATAACCAGAATTCTCAAAAGAAAGTTATCACACATCAATAATAATGGGGAAATCCAGCCAAAACACAGCTGCTGCACGTTTAGAAAAATTTGCCAGGCATCAGACTAGCAACAGCTCCCAGGCCAGCACACCGCACACCACTCCAGTGAAGGAGAATAAAAATCCACAATCTCAAGAAGTCACTTTACAACAACTGCTAGAGGCCATTAACTCTAGTGAGACCCGTATGGTGGAGCAAACCAATAAAATACAAAGTGATCTAATGCTGTTGAGAGATGACGTACGCAAGATCAGAGACCGAGTGGCTGAAGTGGAGAGTAGAGTATCGGCTGTAGAAGATACAGTAGCGCCACTTCAGAGCCAGGTCAAAAAAATGACAGGCCAAATGCAGGACATGCAGCGCAAAATGGTCGACATTGAGGGGCGGCTTAGGCGTAATAATTTACGCTTTATTGGTTTTGAAGAAGGAGTAGAAAGAAATACTCCAGAAAAATTTATTGAAGAGTGGGTGGTACAAGCCCTGGGCAGCAAGTCACTCACGGAACAGTTTATAGGGGGATAGGTGATAGAGGATAGGGGATAGGGGAAAGGTGATAGGGGATAGAGGATAGGGGATAGGGGATAGATGATAGGGGATAGGAGATAGGTGATAGAGGATAGGTGATAGGGGATAGAGGATAGGTGATAGAGGATAGGTGATAGACGATAGGGGATAGGTGATAGGGGATAGGGGATAGGAGATAGGGGATAGGTGATAGGGGATAGATGATAGGGGATAGGAGATAGGTGATAGAGGATAGGAGATAAGGGATAGGTGATAGAGGATAGGGGATAGGTGATAGAGGATAGAGGATAGGGGATAGAGGATAGGGGATAGAGGATAGGGGATAGGTGATAGAGGATAGGTGATAGGGGATAGGTGATAGAGGATAGGGGATAGGTGATAGGGGATAGGTGATAGGTGATAGGGGATAGGTGATAGAGGATAGGTGATAGGGGATAGGTGATAGGGGATAGGTGATAGATGATAGGGGATAGGTGATAGAGGATAGGTGATAGGGGATAGGTGATAGGGGATAGGTGATAGAGGATAGGTGATAGAGGATAGGTGATAGAGGATAGGGGATAGAGGATAGGTGATAGAGGATAGGTGATAGAGGATAGGGGATAGAGGATAGGGGATAGGTGATAGGTGATAGGGGATAGAGGATAGGGGATAGGTGATAGGGGATAGGTGATAGGGGATAGGTGATAGAGGATAGGTGATAGGTGATAGAGGATAGGTGATAGGTGATAGAGGATAGGTGATAGAGGATAGGGGATAGGAGATAGGGGATAGATGATAGGGGATAGGTGATAGGGGATAGGTGATAGATGATAGGGGATAGGTGATAGATGATAGGGGATAGGTGATAGGTGATAGAGGATAGGTGATAGGGGATAGGTGATAGAGGATAGGTGATAGGGGATAGGTGATAGGTGATAAAGCATAGGTGATAGGGGATAGGTGATAGGGGATAGGTGATAGATGATAGGGGATAGGTGATAGATTATAGGGGATAGGGGATAGGTGATAGGGGATAGGTGATAGGGGATAGATGATAGGGGATAGGAGATAGGTGATAGATGATAGGGGATAGGGGATAGAGGATAGGTGATAGGGGATAGGTGATAGATGATAGGGGATAGGTGATAGGGGATAGGGGATAGGTGATAGAGGATAGGGGATAGGTGATAGGGGATAAGTGATAGGGGATAGGTGATAGGGGATAGGTGATAGGGGATAGATGATAGGGGATAGATGATAGGGGATAGGTGATAGGTGATAGGGGATAGGTGATAGGGGATAGGTGATAGAGGATAGGTGATAAAGCATAGGTGATAGGCGATAGGTGATAGATGATAGGGGATAGGTGATAGATGATAGGGGATAGGTGATAGGGGATAGGTGCTAGGTGATAGAGGATAGGTGATAGGGGATAGGTGATAGGGGATAGATGATAGGGGATAGGTGATAGGGGATAGGAGATAGGTGATAGGGGATAGGTGATGGAGGATAGGGGATAGGGGAAAGGTGATAGGGGATAGAGGATAGGGGATAGGGGATAGATGAAAGGGGATAGGAGATAGGTGATAGAGGATAGGGGATAGGTGATAGGGTATAGGTGATAGATGACTAGGGGATAGAGGATAGGTGATAGAGGATAGGTGATAGATGATAGGGGATAGGTGATAGGGGATAGGTGATAGGGGATAGGTGATAAAGGATAGGTGATAGGGGATAGGTGATAGATGATAGGGGGATAGGTGATAGATGATAGGGGATAGGAGATAGGTGATAGAGGATAGGGGATAGGAGATAAGGGATAGGTGATAGAGGATAGGGGATAGGTGATAGGTGATAGGGGATAGGGGATAGGTGATAGATGATAGGGGATAGGAGATAGGTGATAGAGGATAGGGGATAGGAGATAAGGGATAGGTGATAGAGGATAGGGGATAGGTGATAGGTGATAGGGGATAGATGATAGGGGATAGGTGATAGGGGATAGGTGATGGGGGATAGGTGATAGGGGATAGAGGATAGGTGATTAGGGAATAGGTGATAGATGATAGGGGATAGGTGATAGGGGATAGGTGATAGAGGATAGGTGATAGGGGATAGGTGATAGAGGATAGGTGATAGGTGATAGGGGATAGAGGATAGGGGATAGGGGATAGGTGATAGGGGATAGGTGATAGGGGATAGGTGATAGAGGATAGGGGATAGGTGATAGATGATAGGGGATAGGTGATAGGGGATAGGTGATAGATGATAGGGGATAGGAGATAGGTGATAGGGGATAGAGGATAGGGGATAGGTGATAGGGGATAGAGGATAGGTGATAGGGGATAGGGGATAGAGGATAGGTGATTGGGGATAGGTGATAGAGGATAGGGGATAGGTGATAGGGGATAGAGGATAGGTGATAGGTGATAGGGGATAGAGGATAGGTGATAGAGGATAGGGGATAGGTGATAGGGGATAGAGGATAGGAGATAGGGGATAGAGGATAGGGAATAGGGGATAGGTGATAGGTGATAGAGGATAGGGGATAGGTGATAGATGATAGGGGATAGGTGATAGGTGATAGGGGATAGGAGATAGGTGATAGGGGATAGGTGACTAGAGGATAGGGGATAGAGGATAGGTGATAGGGGATAGGTGATAATGGATAGAGGATAGGGGATAGGTGATAGGGGATAGGGGATAGGTGATAGAGGATAGGTGATAGGGGATAGGTGATAAGGGGATAGAGGATAGGGGATAGGTGATAGAGGATAGGGGATAGGTGATAGGGGATAGGTGATAGGGGATAGGGGATAGGTAATAGGGGATAGGTGATAGAGGATAGGTGATAGAGGATAGGTGATAGGGGATAGGTGATAGGTGATAGGTGATAGGGGATAGGTGATAGGGGATTGGCGGACTATGTGCTTCCGCGATCACGGCGGATATCACTGCGCAGACTGGGTCTTTACACCCTCCATCGATAGTGTATAAATATTCACACGGACGACCATCTTTTTTTTTATATATCGATGGTCATACCATTTTCTTTGATTGATTGGCCTGTAAGCCAATAATAAATGCACGGTGGCGGTGCTTCGCGGGTGCCGGGGGTGGAGCTTGCTCCGTGTCCCGACACCTTGGGGAAAAAGCAAAAACGAAACTATTTGTTTTAAGCTTGACATCGATGGTGGGAAACCATCTGGTTCTCCCACATCGATGGCAAAACTATTCGACATCGGCCATAAACCATCGATGGTTTATAATCATCGATGGTCGATGGCCATCTGCTGTGCTACCGCTGGGGGTGGGTAGCAGGGGCTGTCCTTTGCTGCTGGGCAGGTGGAAGCAGCTGTTCTAGTGTTACTGGGGGGTGCAAGCTACTCCGCTGCTGCTACTCATCACTTGTTCAAGTACACTCACACTGTGCTCGGCCCGCGCACCACACCCACGTCAGTAAGCCCCGCACCTAAGCGCTAGGGGAGGCGCGTCCCTCGCGGCTGTTGCTTGACGTCATCACTCACCTTTTTGTCACGTGACAACGAGTGGACGGTTGGGCTGAGAGATGCGCGAGCGAGGACGGTTGGGCTGAGAGCTGCGCTGGAGGCGGCTGTGTGAAGTTGTCCCATCTTTCCCCCTTCATGAAGATTATACAGCCATAGACTGCCAGCATATTGCCCAGCACGGTGACGGAGAGGAGGCAGAGGTAGCAGGTACCCCCACTGATACTGCAGTGCTACCGAGGGGTTGTGGTGGGCGGGCGCTGCCAAATAGGAGAGAGAGGTAGAGCTGTCCCCAGTGTCGCGGCTATTGGTGGAGGGCTGGCCCCGGGGCAGGTTAGACTAGCCCCCCCCCCCCCCCCCCCTGATCACAGTGCATAGCTCCCAACATTGCATGTTAAAATTGGTCGTGAAAAGAGGAGGGGCTAAATGGGAAATGGGCGGGGCATCGGTAAAGGGGCATGGTCTATTGCCACGACCACCTGTTTTTTATCATTTTGGGGGGGCATTCCCAAAACTTTCATAGTGACTAGGCAAGCCCCAAACTCTCTCCCTGACAAATTTTTTAGGGATGGCCATCGATGGTTGCCATCGATGTCAATTGTGCAACTGGTCATGGATAGTGTTAACATATGCAATGAATGACCATCGGTATTTTTAACTATCGATGGTCATCCATTGTGTTTCACTGATTGGCTGGTGGGCCAATCAAAACACAAGGGCGGGGCTTTGCTCCATGCCCCAGCACTTTGAAACAAACAACAACAAAAAAAGCAAACCATCTGGTTCTCCCCCATCGATGGCAAAAGTATTTGACATCAGCCATAAACCATCAATGATTTTGAAATCATCCATGGTCAATGGCCATCCCTACTCCCCAGTGGCGTAACAAGATACATGTGGGCCACATAGCAAAGTTTGTAAGTGCCCCTATTTAGCACCTAATGCTGAAAAGTGTATACAGCACATGATACTTTGACAGGTAAAGTGGGCCCCTCTCAGCTCTGGGCCCCATAGCAGCTGCACCCCCTGCACCTAGGGTTACCACCTAGTCCCTTTAATTCCGGACACATGTTAATTACACAGGTTCTGTGGCAGTTTAAAATCAGGTGAAGTGGAGTCTTGAAGTCAGCCAGCCACAGAACCTGTGTAATTAATATGTGTCCGGAATTAAAGGGACTAGGTGGTAACCCTACCTGCACCTATGGTAGTTACACCCTTGCTACTCCCTGTTCTTCTGCCTGTAGTGAAGAGATGCTGAGCACAGGTGCAAGGCATCTCTTCAGCGATCACCAATATGATCTCCTGCTCCACCCCAACTGCGGGTCAGCCTCCAATAGAGGGACAGTACTGATGTATTTGGGTCTGGAGACTGTGTGCAATCGATGTGCAGGATTGCGGTCGGGCCGGGACACATGCAGAGAGAGATCTGCAACAAGGCTGAGTTCGGTGTCAGAGGGCTGAGTTGGGGGTGGGGCTATCCGAGTATTCGGGACACTTATCAAATCCCCTCCCTTAAATATAGTGAAAGTGTAATCCCTGAGTATAATTGATAGCCCATTTTAGCCAAAATTGTACATTGGCTGAACCCTCCGCTAGGACCAGCCATCAATGGGAGGAGATGTTTTCCAGGCTGATCCCTCCTGTCAACCATGACCAGCTTTTTCTGACCTTTTTCTGACCTGTATATTATTACACACACACACTCACAGGTAATCAGTTCTGATATATCGCTGCTGCAAAAGCAGTCACAAATGACGGCAGCAAATACGATTGATATTATGTGCAGCAGGTTCAATCTCCAATTTCTGTGCTCGATCCACAGAATTGGGTGAAATCTCCCAAAATCGCATAAGTGTATGTGTTTTTAACTCAGGACACCCTCATCCCAAGGGACCTTAATGAGTAAAACACAGTGAATATTGTTTTGAAAAAAATGGATAATTTTTTGCCTTTATTCTCCCCATTTAACTTTCCTTTTTACTTGTATTCTGTGGTGTTTTATTTCCTATTTTTTCATTAGGTTCACTTCATACTGTAACATGTTTTTTTTTTTTTTTTGTGTGTGTGACCGCGCTCTGATTGGTAAGCTTCTCCAATATAAAAAGGTACTTCAAGGGTTTGGTGCTAGGAGCGCTAAAAATAATAAAGGGGGTATGTGATATGACTGGTCCAGGCGGGAGAGGAGGTTGAAAATAAATAAAAAATAATAAAAATAAAATAACTAAAAATAAAATAATATAATAAAAATAAAGATAAATAAATAATAAAATGAAAGTAAAAAATAAATAAAAGAGAATAAATTGAGAAAATTAATAACATGTATACTGTATGTACATGAATTATTTATATGTATTTTAGGGGCCTATTTATGAAGGATTGGGTGGAATATTACCGCCCAGGATCGCATTGTAAAATGTAATCCTATTGCCAGAATGGGATTGTTAACACTATGTGCTGCTGAATTTAGAATAATGCTTGGTGAACCTAACTTAACTGTTAATTGGGATACATTTGAATGGGCTGGCGGTTGGGAATGCGGGCGGCCAGAACACTGATGCCGGCATACCAAATGAGTAATCCTGACGGGGGCCAAGTTAGTATACCTACCCTCCTTCTGCGCCCCCCCCCCCATTTATCCCTCCCTGCAGTGTAACCCCACTGCCTAAACCTAGGGATGGCCATCAGTGCATATGCCATCGATGGTTGCCATCGATGGTGATTCTGCACCCATCCATTGATATCTGTAAACTATTTGATAGATAACCATCGATAGGTATAGCTATCGATGGTCATCCATTATATATGACTGAGTGGCCTGTGGGCCAATCAGAACTCGGGGTGGGACTTCCGGGTGTCGTGGGGGGGGGGGGGGGGGGTTTGCTATACTCCGTGTACTGGCACCTTGAAAGGAAAAAATGGAAATATCGGTGCTCCTTTGCCATCGATGTAGGGAAACCTTCTGGTTCTCCCACATCGATGTCAAAAGTTCTCAACATCGGCCATAAAGCATTAGACTGTGGGGTAGGTTTAGGTAGGGATGGCCATTGACCATCAATGATTTGAAATCATCGGTGGTCAATGGCCATCCCTACCTAAACCTACCCCACGGTCTAATCCCCACTGCCTAGGTATTATGGAATTTTGATGTTTTACTACCATGCACCAAATCTAATTTGATTCAGACAAGCCCATGGAGTGCTGTCTGCTGATCTCTAAATGCTTTCGGTGATTGTTAATTGTGTATATTTTCCTGTGGAAGGCACCGCGGCATAAAACCTACAAACCTTTATCTGGAGTGCCAATCATCTCACTGCTGATATATATATATATATATATATATATAGAGAGGATGCCACAGCTGCTGGCGGCACTCAAGGGGGACTTAACAAAAGAAGAAAGAAGCTGGAGCCGTGGACAGCTGTCCACGGCTCCAGCTTCTTTCTTCTTTTGTTAAGTCCCCCTTGAGTGCCGCCAGCAGCTGTGGCATCCTCTGCATATCTTCGTTTGGAAGGCACCGGCGGCCGTTGAACCCTGTATCTTGGAGTGCTGGTTACACACGCTTGGATATATATATATATATATATATATATATATATATATATATATATATATATATATATATAGATAGATAGTTAGATAGATCTATAGATCTATCTATATATAGATAGATAGATCTATCTACTGTATATATATATATATATATATATATGTCCAATAGATCCGGCACTCCCACTGTAGTTCAAGGCCTGCTCCGGTGCCTTCCCAGGGGGGATACCCCAAAATACACAATGCAGCAGCTCACCAACAAGCAGGGGCGTCACTCGGAGACTTCAAACAGTGATTTCTTTATTCAGCAAAGCATGAATCCAACAATTGTTTCGAGCCTACAAGCTCGTCCCCTGCTTGTTGGTGAGCTGCTGCATTGTATATATATATATATATATATTCTTTTTTTTTTTTCTTCTTTTGGACAGGCAAATGGGATGAATGAGCTTACACTTGCAAAGAGACACCCTCCACCTCCCACCGCATAACAGAATTATGTGTCATTCAGTGTGGCGTAATGTCATTTTTGTCTTATACTGTGTGTCATAATGTGAATTTTGACGCATACCGTGTGGCATAATGTGAATTTTGTCCCATGCCATGTGGCATAATGTACATTTTGGCATATACTGTGTGGCATAATGTGATTTTTGGCTTATACCTTGTGTCATAATGTGAATTTTGGCTCATACCGTGTGGCAAAATGTGAATTTAGGCTCTTACCGTGTGGCATAGTATAAAGTTTGGCTTCTACCTTGTGACATAATGTGAATTTTGGCTCATACTGTGTGTCATAATGTAAACTTAGGCATATACTGTGTGGTATAATGTGATTTTTGTGAAGAGGGTTTTGGGAGGGTAAGAGGGGTTTGGTGAAGGGGGGTGGAGGATGCAAGGTGAGATATGGTTGGTGTAGGGTGATAGGGGTTTGGTGAAGGGGGGCTGAGGATGCAAGGTGAGAGGGGGTTGATGCAGGGGGGCGTGGGAGGCAGGGTGAGAGAAGACACAGGGTATAGAGTGGGTTGGTGTAGGGTGTAAGGGGGTTGGTAAAGGGGGAATAGATTGCAGGGTTAGAGGGGGTTGGTGAAGGGGGGTGGCGGATGCAGGGTAAGAGAGGGTTGGTGCAGGGTGAGAGGACACAGGATGAACAAAGACACAGGTTGAGATTGGGTTGGTGTAGGGTGAGAGGGGGTAAGTAAAGGGGGGTGGAGGACATAGGGTGAGAGGGTGTTGGTGCAGGGGGGGGGGCAGATGATGTAGGGTGAGATGTGGTTGGTGCAGGATGAGAGGGGTTTGGTGCAGGGGGGCAGAGTATGCAGGGTGAGAGTGTGTTGGTGAAGGGGCTGGAGGATGCAGGGTGTGAGAGGGTTGGTGCAGGGTGAGAGGACACAGGATGAGGGAAGACTCAGAGTGAGAGGGGGTTTATGCAGGGTGGCAGAGGATGCAAGGAGAGAGGGGGTTGGCACAGGGCCAGAAGAGGTTTGTGCAGGGATAGAAGATGCAGGGTGATATGGGAAACAGGGTGACGGGTTGGTGCAGGGAGGCGGAGGATGCAGGGTGAGAAAGGGTTGGTGCAGAGCAATAGGGGTTTGGTGAAGGGGGGCTGAGGATGCAAGGTGAGAGGGGGTTGATGCAGGGGGGCGTGGGAGGCAGGGTGAGAGAAGACACAGGGTATAGAGTGGGTTGGTGTAGGGTGTGAGGGGGTTGGTAAAGGGGGAATAGATTGCAGGGTTAGAGGGGGTTGGTGAAGGGGGGTGGCGGATGCAGGGTAAGAGAGGGTTGGTGCAGGGTGAGAGGACACAGGATGAACAAAGACACAGGTTGAGATTGGGTTGGTGTAGGGTGAGAGGGGGTTGGTGCAGGGTGAGAGGGGGTAAGTGAAGGGGGGCGGAGGACATAGGGTGAGAGGGGGTTGGTGCAGGGGGGACAGATGATGTAGGGTGAGATGTGGTTGGTGCAGGGTGAGAGGGGTTTGGTGCAGGGGGGGCAGAGTATGCAGGGTGAGAGAGTGTTGGGGCAGGGTGAGAGGGGGTTGGTGAAGGGGCTGGAGGATGCAGGGTGTGAGAGGGTTGCTGCAGGGTGAGAGGACACAGGATGAGGGAAGACTCAGAGTGAGAGGGGGTTTATGCAGGGTGGCAGAGGATGCAACGAGTGAGGGGGTTAGCACAGGGCGAGAAGGGGTTTGTGCAGGGAGAGAAGATGCAGGGTGATATGGGAAATAGGGTGAGAGGGGTTTGTGCAGGGAGGCGGAGGATGCAGGATGTGAAAGGGTTGGTGCAGGGCAATAGGGGTTTGGTGAAGGGGGGGCTGAGGATGCAAGGTAAGAGGTGGTTGATGCAGGGGGGCATGGGATTAAGGGTGAGAGGACACAGGGAAAGGGAAGACCCAGTGTGAAAGGGTGTCGGGGCAGGGTGAGGGAAGATGCAGGGTAAAAGGGGATTGATGAAGAGGGTGGAGGACGCAGGGTGAAAGGGAGTTGGTGCAGGA
>NW_028142373.1:0-78125 GCF_055691185.1 Crinia signifera
TGTCCTGGCAACTGTTGCTGGCCCCCAAAGCGGAAGTGGGCGGGTCCTGGCGCACTTAAGCCCCCTGCCATGCCCAGGGTTGCCCTGGCAACTGTTGCTGGCCCCCAAAGCGGAAGTGGGCGGGTCCTGGCCCCCTTAAGCCCCCTGCCATGCCCAGGGTTGCCCTGGCAACTGTTGCTGGCCCCCAAAGCGGAAGTGGGCGGGTCCTGGCCCCCTGCCATGCCCAGGGTTGCCCTGGCAACTGTTGCTGGCCCCCAAAGCGGAAGTGGGCGGGTCCTGGCCCCCTTAAGCCCCCTGCCATGCCCAGAGTTGCCCTGGCAACTGTTGCTGAACCCCAAAGCGGAAGTGGGCGGGTCCTGGCCCCCTTAAGCCCCCTGCCTTGCCCAGGGTTGCCCTGGCAACTGTTGCTGGCCCCCAAAGCGGAAGTGGGCGGGTCCTGGCCCCCTTAAGCCCCCTGCCATGCCCAGGGTTGCCCTGGCAACTGTTGCTGGCCCCCAAAGCGGAAGTGGGCGGGTCCTGGCGCCCTTAAGCCCCCTGCCTTGCCCAGGGTTGCCCTGGCAACTGTTGCTGGCCCCCAAAGCGGAAGTGGGCGGGTCCTGGCCCCCTTAAGCCCCCTGCCATGCCCAGGGTTGCCCTGGCAACTGTTGCTGGCCCCCAAAGCGGAAGTGGGCGGGTCCTGGCCCCCTTAAGCCCCCTGCCTTGCCCAGGGTTGCCCTGGCAACTGTTGCTGGCCCCCAAAGCGGAAGTGGGCGGGTCCTGGCGCCTCAGGGTTGCCCTGGCAACTGTTGCTGGCCCCCAAAGCGGAAGTGGGCGGGTCCTGGCCCCCTTAAGCCCCCTGCCATGCCCAGGGTTGCCCTGGCAACTGTTGCTGGCCCCCAAAGCGGAAGTGGGCGGGTCCTGGCCCCCTTAAGCCCCTGCCATGCCCAGGGTTGCCCTGGCAAATGTTGCTGGCCCCCAAATCGGAAGTGGGCGGGTCCTGGCCCCCTTAAGCCCCCTGCCATGCCCAGGGTTGCTCTGGCAACTGTTGCTGGCCCTCGAAGCGGAAGTGGGCGGGTCCTGGCCCCCTTTAGCCCCCTGCCATGCCCAGAGTTGCCCTGGCAACTGTTGCTGGGCCCCAAAGCGGAAGTGGGCGGGTCCTGGCCCCCTTAAGCCCCCTGCCTTGCCCAGGGTTGCCCTGGCAACTGTTGCTGGCCCCCAAAGCGGAAGTGGGCGGGTCCTGGCCCCCTTAAGCCCCCTGCCTTGCCCAGGGTTGCCCTGGCAACTGTTGCTGGCCCCCAAAGCGGAAGTGGGCGGGTCCTGGCCCCCTTAAGCCCCCTGCCTTGCCCAGGGTTGCCCTGGCAACTGTTGCTGGCCCCCAAAGCGGAAGTGGGCGGGTCCTGGCCCCCTTAAGCCCCCTGCCATGCCCAGGGTTGCCCTGGCAACTGTTGCTGGCCCCCAAAGCGGAAGTGGGCGGGTCCTGGCCCCCTGCCATGCCCAGGGTTGCCCTGGCAACTGTTGCTGGCCCCCAAAGCGGAAGTGGGCGGGTCCTGGCCCCCTTAAGCCCCCTGCCATGCCCAGAGTTGCCCTGGCAACTGTTGCTGAACCCCAAAGCGGAAGTGGGCGGGTCCTGGCCCCCTTAAGCCCCCTGCCTTGCCCAGGGTTGCCCTGGCAACTGTTGCTGGCCCCCAAAGCGGAAGTGGGCGGGTCCTGGCCCCCTTAAGCCCCCTGCCATGCCCAGGGTTGCCCTGGCAACTGTTGCTGGCCCCCAAAGCGGAAGTGGGCGGGTCCTGGCCCCCTTAAGCCCCCTGCCTTGCCCAGGGTTGCCCTGGCAACTGTTGCTGGCCCCCAAAGCGGAAGTGGGCGGGTCCTGGCGCCCTTAAGCCCCCTGCCTTGCACAGGGTTGCCCTGGCAACTGTTGCTGGCCCCCAAAGCGGAAGTGGGCGGGTCCTGGCCCCCTTAAGCCCCCTGCCATGCCCAGGGTTGCCCTGGCAACTGTTGCTGGCCCCCAAAGCGGAAGTGGGCGGGTCCTGGCCCCCTTAAGCCCCCTGCCTTGCCCAGGGTTGCCCTGGCAACTGTTGCTGGCCCCCAAAGCGGAAGTGGGCGGGTCCTGGCGCCCTTAAGCCCCCTGCCTTGCCCAGGGTTGCCCTGGCAACTGTTGCTGGCCCCCAAAGCGGAAGTGGGCGGGTCCTGGCCCCCTTAAGCCCCCTGCCATGCCCAGGGTTGCCCTGGCAACTGTTGCTGGCCCCCAAAGCGGAAGTGGGCGGGTCCTGGCCCCCTTAAGCCCCTGCCATGCCCAGGGTTGCCCTGGCAAATGTTGCTGGCCCCCAAATCGGAAGTGGGCGGGTCCTGGCCCCCTTAAGCCCCCTGCCATGCCCAGGGTTGCCCTGGCAACTGTTGCTGGCCCTCGAAGCGGAAGTGGGCGGGTCCTGGCCCCCTTTAGCCCCCTGCCATGCCCAGAGTTGCCCTGGCAACTGTTGCTGGGCCCCAAAGCGGAAGTGGGCGGGTCCTGGCCCCCTTAAGCCCCCTGCCTTGCCCAGGGTTGCCCTGGCAACTGTTGCTGGCCCCCAAAGCGGAAGTGGGCGGGTCCTGGCCCCCTTAAGCCCCCTGCCTTGCCCAGGGTTGCCCTGGCAACTGTTGCTGGCCCCCAAAGCGGAAGTGGGCGGGTCCTGGCCCCCTTAAGCCCCCTGCCTTGCCCAGGGTTGCCCTGGCAACTGTTGCTGGCCCCCAAAGCGGAAGTGGGCGGGTCCTTGCCCCCTTAAGCCCCCTGCCTTGCCCAGGGTTGCCCTGGCAACTGTTGCTGGCCCCCAAAGCGGAAGTGGGCGGGTCCAGGCCCCCTTAAGCCCCCTGCCATGCCCAGGGTTGCCCTGGCAACTGTTGCTGGCCCCCAAAGCGGAAGTGGGCGGGTCCAGGTGCCCTTAAGCCCCCTGCCATGCCCAGGGTTGCCCTGGCAACTGTTGCTGGCCCCCAAAGCGGAAGTGGGCGGGTCCAGGCCCCCTTAAGCCCCCTGCCTTGCCCAGGGTTGCCCTGGCAACTGTTGCTGGCCCCCAAAGCGGAAGTGGGCGGGTCCTGGCCCCCTTAAGCCCCCTGCCTTGCCCAGGGTTGCCCTGGCAACTGTTGCTGGCCCCCAAAGCGGAAGTGGGCGGGTCCTGGCCCCCTTAAGCCCCCTGCCATGCCCAGGGTTGCCCTGGCAACTGTTGCTGGCCCCCAAAGCGGAAGTGGGCGGGTCCTGGCCCCCTGCCATGCCCAGGGTTGCCCTGGCAACTGTTGCTGGCCCCCAAAGCGGAAGTGGGCGGGTCCTGGCCCCCTTAAGCCCCCTGCCATGCCCAGAGTTGCCCTGGCAACTGTTGCTGAACCCCAAAGCGGAAGTGGGCGGGTCCTGGCCCCCTTAAGCCCCCTGCCTTGCCCAGGGTTGCCCTGGCAACTGTTGCTGGCCCCCAAAGCGGAAGTGGGCGGGTCCTGGCCCCCTTAAGCCCCCTGCCATGCCCAGGGTTGCCCTGGCAACTGTTGCTGGCCCCCAAAGCGGAAGTGGGCGGGTCCTGGCCCCCTTAAGCCCCCTGCCTTGCCCAGGGTTGCCCTGGCAACTGTTGCTGGCCCCCAAAGCGGAAGTGGGCGGGTCCTGGCGCCCTTAAGCCCCCTGCCTTGCACAGGGTTGCCCTGGCAACTGTTGCTGGCCCCCAAAGCGGAAGTGGGCGGGTCCTGGCCCCCTTAAGCCCCCTGCCATGCCCAGGGTTGCCCTGGCAACTGTTGCTGGCCCCCAAAGCGGAAGTGGGCGGGTCCTGGCCCCCTTAAGCCCCCTGCCTTGCCCAGGGTTGCCCTGGCAACTGTTGCTGGCCCCCAAAGCGGAAGTGGGCGGGTCCTGGCGCCCTTAAGCCCCCTGCCTTGCCCAGGGTTGCCCTGGCAACTGTTGCTGGCCCCCAAAGCGGAAGTGGGCGGGTCCTGGCCCCCTTAAGCCCCCTGCCATGCCCAGGGTTGCCCTGGCAACTGTTGCTGGCCCCCAAAGCGGAAGTGGGCGGGTCCTGGCCCCCTTAAGCCCCTGCCATGCCCAGGGTTGCCCTGGCAAATGTTGCTGGCCCCCAAATCGGAAGTGGGCGGGTCCTGGCCCCCTTAAGCCCCCTGCCATGCCCAGGGTTGCCCTGGCAACTGTTGCTGGCCCTCGAAGCGGAAGTGGGCGGGTCCTGGCCCCCTTTAGCCCCCTGCCATGCCCAGAGTTGCCCTGGCAACTGTTGCTGGGCCCCAAAGCGGAAGTGGGCGGGTCCTGGCCCCCTTAAGCCCCCTGCCTTGCCCAGGGTTGCCCTGGCAACTGTTGCTGGCCCCCAAAGCGGAAGTGGGCGGGTCCTGGCCCCCTTAAGCCCCCTGCCTTGCCCAGGGTTGCCCTGGCAACTGTTGCTGGCCCCCAAAGCGGAAGTGGGCGGGTCCTGGCCCCCTTAAGCCCCCTGCCTTGCCCAGGGTTGCCCTGGCAACTGTTGCTGGCCCCCAAAGCGGAAGTGGGCGGGTCCTTGCCCCCTTAAGCCCCCTGCCTTGCCCAGGGTTGCCCTGGCAACTGTTGCTGGCCCCCAAAGCGGAAGTGGGCGGGTCCAGGCCCCCTTAAGCCCCCTGCCATGCCCAGGGTTGCCCTGGCAACTGTTGCTGGCCCCCAAAGCGGAAGTGGGCGGGTCCAGGTGCCCTTAAGCCCCCTGCCATGCCCAGGGTTGCCCTGGCAACTGTTGCTGGCCCCCAAAGCGGAAGTGGGCGGGTCCAGGCCCCCTTAAGCCCCCTGCCATGCCCAGGGTTGCCCTGGCAACTGTTGCTGGCCCCCAAAGCGGAAGTGGGCGGGTCCTGGCCCCCTTAAGCCCCCTGCCATGCCCAGGGTTGCCCTGGCAACTGTTGCTGGCCCCCAAAGCAGAAGTGGGCGGGTCCAGGCGCCCTTAAGCCCCCTGCCATGCCCAGGGTTGCCCTGGCAACTGTTGCTGGCCCCCAAAGCGGAAGTGGGCGGGTCCAGGCCCCCTTAAGCCACCTGCCATGCCCAGGGTTGCCCTGGCAACTGTTGCTGGCCCCCAAAGCGGAAGTGGGCGGGTCCAGGCCCCCTTAAGCCCCCTGCCTTGCCCAGGGTTGCCCTGGCAACTGTTGCTGGCCCCCAAAGCGGAAGTGGGCGGGTCCTGGCGCCCTTAAGCCCCCTGCCTTGCCCAGGGTTGCCCTGGCAACTGTTGCTGGCCCCCAAAGCGGAAGTGGGCGGGTCCTGGCCCCCTTAAGCCCCCTGCCATGCCCAGGGTTGCCCTGGCAACTGTTGCTGGCCCCCAAAGCGGAAGTGGGCGTGTCCTGGCCCCCTTAAGCCCCTGCCATGCCCAGGGTTGCCCTGGCAACTGTTGCTGGCCCCCAAAGCGGAAGTGGGCGGGTCCTGGCCCCCTTAAGCCCCCTGCCATGCCCAGGGTTGCCCTGGCAACTGTTGCTGGCCCTCAAAGCGGAAGTGGGCGGGTACTGGCCCCCTTAAGCCCCCTGCCATGCCCAGAGTTGCCCTGGCAACTGTTGCTGGGCCCCAAAGCGGAAGTGGGCGGGTCCTGGCCCCCTTAAGCCCCCTGCCTTGCCCCGGGTTGCCCTGGCAACTGTTGCTGGCCCCCAAAGCGGAAGTGGGCGGGTCCTGGCCCCTTAAGCCCCCTGCCTTGCCCAGGGTTGCCCTGGCAACTGTTGCTGGCCCCCAAAGCGGAAGTGGGCGGGTCCTGGCCCCCTTAAGCCCCCTGCCTTGCCCAGGGTTGCCCTGGCAACTGTTGCTGGCCCCCAAAGCGGAAGTGGGCGGGTCCTGGCCCCCTTAAGCCCCCTGCCTTGCCCAGGGTTGCCCTGGCAACTGTTGCTGGCCCCCAAAGCGGAAGTGGGCGGGTCCAGGCGCCCTTAAGCCCCCTGCCATGCCCAGGGTTGCCCTGGCAACTGTTGCTGGCCCCCAAAGCGGAAGTGGGCGGGTCCAGGCCCCCTTAAGCCCCCTGCCATGCCCAGGGTTGCCCTGGCAACTGTTGCTGGCCCCCAAAGCGGAAGTGGGCGGGTCCAGGCCCCCTTAAGCCCCCTGCCATGCCCAGGGTTGCCCTGGCATCTGTTGCTGGCCCCCAAAGCGGAAGTGGGCGGGTCCAGGCGCCCTTAAGCCCCCTGCCATGCCCAGAGTTGCCCTGGCAACTGTTGCTGAACCCCAAAGGGGAAGTGGGCGGGTCCTGGCCCCCTTAAGCCCCCTGCCTTGCCCAGGGTTGCCCTGGCAACTGTTGCTGGCCCCCAAAGCGGAAGTGGGCGGGTCCAGGCCCACTTAAGCCCCCTGCCATGCCCAAGGTTGCCCTGGCAACTGTTGCTGGCCCCCAAAGCGGAAGTGGGCGGGTCCTGGCCCCCTTAAGCCCCCTGCCTTGCCCAGGGTTGCCCTGGCAACTGTTGCTGGCCCCCAAAGCGGAAAAGGGCGGGTCCTGGCCCCCTTAAGCCCCCTGCCTTGCCCAGGGTTGCCCTGGCAACTGTTGCTGGCCCCCAAAGCGGAAGTGGGCGGGTCCAGGCGCCCTTAAGCCCCCTGCCATGCCCAGGGTTGCCCTGGCAACTGTTGCTGGCCCCCAAAGCGGAAGTGGGCGGGTCCTGGCCCCCTTAAGCCCCCTGCCATGCCCAGGGTTGCCCTGGCAACTGTTGCTGGCCCCCAAAGCGGAAGTGGGCGGGTCCAGGCCCCCTTAAGCCCCCTGCCATGCCCAGGGTTGCCCTGGCAACTGTTGCTGGCCCCCAAAGCGGAAGTGGGCGGGTCCAGGCCCCCTTAAGCCTCCTGCCATGCCCAGGGTTGCCCTGGCAACTGTTGCTGGCCCCCAAAGCGGAAGTGGGCGGGTCCTGGCCCCCTGCCATGCCCAGGGTTGCCCTGGCAACTGTTGCTGGCCCCCAAAGCGGAAGTGGGCGGGTCCTGGCCCCCTTAAGCCCCCTGCCATGCCCAGAGTTGCCCTGGCAACTGTTGCTGGCCCCCAAAGCGGAAGTGGGCGGGTCCAGGCCCCCTTAAGCCCCCTGCCATGCCCAGGGTTTCCCTGGCAACTGTTGCTGGCCCCCAAAGCGGAAGTGGGCGGGTCCTGGCCCCCTTAAGCCCCCTGCCATGCCCAGGGTTGCCCTGGCAACTGTTGCTGGCCCCCAAAGCGGAAGTGGGCGGGTCCAGGCGCCCTTAAGCCCCCTGCCATGCCCAGGGTTGCCCTGGCAACTGTTGCTGGCCCCCAAAGCGGAAGTGGGCGGGTCCAGGCCCCCTTAAGCCACCTGCCATGCCCAGGGTTGCCCTGGCAACTGTTGCTGGCCCCCAAAGCGGAAGTGGGCGGGTCCAGGCGCCCTTAAGCCCCCTGCCATGCCCAGGGTTGCCCTGGCAACTGTTGCTGGCCCCCAAAGCGGAAGTGGGCGGGTCCAGGCGCCCTTAAGCCCCCTGCCATGCCCAGGGTTGTCCTGGCAACTGTTGCTGGCCCCCAAAGCGGAAGTGGGCGGGTCCAGGCCCCCTTAAGCCACCTGCCATGCCCAGGGTTGCCCTGGCAACTGTTGCTGGCCCCCAAAGCGGAAGTGGGCGGGTCCAGGCGCCCTTAAGCCCCCTGCCATGCCCAGGGTTGTCCTGGCAACTGTTGCTGGCCCCCAAAGCGGAAGTGGGCGGGTCCAGGCCCCCTTAAGCCCCCTGCCATGCCCAGGGTTGCCCTGGCAACTGTTGCTGGCCCCCAAAGCGGAAGTGGGCGGGTCCAGGCCCCCTTAAGCCCCCTGCCTTGCCCAGGGTTGCCCTGGCAACTGTTGCTGGCCCCCAAAGCGGAAGTGGGCGGGTCCTGGCGCCCTTAAGCCCCCTGCCTTGCCCATGGTTGCCCTGGCAACTGTTGCTGGCCCCCAAAGCGGAAGTGGGCGGGTCCAGGCCCCCTTAAGCCCCTGCCATGCCCAGGGTTGCCCTGGCAACTGTTGCTGGCCCCCAAAGCGGAAGTGGGCGGGTCCAGGCGCCCTTAAGCCCCCTGCCATGCCCAGGGTTGCCCTGGCAACTGTTGCTGGCCCCCAAAGCGGAAGTGGGCGGGTCCAGGCCCCCTTAAGCCACCTGCCATGCCCAGGGTTGCCCTGGCAACTGTTGCTGGCCCCCAAAGCGGAAGTGGGCGGGTCCAGGCGCCCTTAAGCCCCCTGCCATGCCCAGGGTTGCCCTGGCAACTGTTGCTGGCCCCCAAAGCGGAAGTGGGCGGGTCCTGGCCCCCTTAAGCCCCCTGCCTTGCCCAGGGTTGCCCTGGCAACTGTTGCTGGCCCCCAAAGCGGAAGTGGGCGGGTCCTGGCCCCCTTAAGCCCCCTGCCTTGCCCAGGGTTGCCCTGGCAACTGTTGCTGGCCCCCAAAGCGGAAGTGGGCGGGTCCTGGCCCCCTTAAGCCCCCTGCCTTGCCCAGGGTTGCCCTGGCAACTGTTGCTGGCCCCCAAAGCGGAAGTGGGCGGGTCCTGGCCCCCTTAAGCCCCCTGCCATGCCCAGAGTTGCCCTGGCAACTGTTGCTGAACCCCAAAGCGGAAGTGGGCGGGTCCTGGCCCCCTTAAGCCCCCTGCCTTGCCCAGGGTTGCCCTGGCAACTGTTGCTGGCCCCCAAAGCGGAAGTGGGCGGGTCCTGGCCCCCTTAAGCCCCCTGCCTTGCCCAGGGTTGCCCTGGCAACTGTTGCTGGCCCCCAAAGCGGAAGTGGGCGGGTCCTGGCCCCCTTAAGCCCCCTGCCTTGCCCAGGGTTGCCCTGGCAACTGTTGCTGGCCCCCAAAGCGGAAGTGGGCGGGTCCAGGCCCCCTTAAGCCCCCTGCCATGCCCATGGTTGCCCTGGCAACTGTTGCTGGCCCCCAAAGCGGAAGTGGGCGGGTCCAGGCCCCCTTAAGCCACCTGCCATGCCCAGGGTTGCCCTGGCAACTGTTGCTGGCCCCCAAAGCGGAAGTGGGCGGGTCCAGGCCCCCTTAAGCCCCCTGCCATGCCCAGGGTTGCCCTGGCAAATGTTGCTGGCCCCCAAAGCGGAAGTGGGCGGGTCCAGGCCCCCTTAAGCCCCCTGCCATGCCCAGGGTTGCCCTGGCAACTGTTGCTGGCCCCCAAAGCGGAAGTGGGCGGGTCCAGGCCCCTTAAGCCCCCTGCCATGCCCAGGGTTGCCCTGGCAACTGTTGCTGGCCCCCAAAGCGGAAGTGGGCGGGTCCAGGCCCCCTTAAGCCCCCTGCCATGCCCAGGATTGCCCTGGCAACTGTTGCTGGCCCCCAAAGCGGAAGTGGGCGGGTCCTGGCCCCCTTAAGCCCCCTGCCATGCCCAGGGTTGCCCTGGCAACTGTTGCTGGCCCCCAAAGCGGAAGTGGGCGGGTCCTGGCCCCCTTAAGCCCCCTGCCATGCCCAGGGTTGCCCTGGCAACTGTTGCTGGCCCCCAAAGCGGAAGTGGGCGGGTCCTGGCCCCCTTAAGCCCCCTGCCTTGCCCAGGGTTGCCCTGGCAACTGTTGCTGGCCCCCAAAGCGGAAGTGGGCGGGTCCTGGCGCCCTTAAGCCCCCTGCCTTGCCCAGGGTTGCCCTGGCAACTGTTGCTGGCCCCCAAAGCGGAAGTGGGCGGGTCCTGGCCCCCTTAAGCCCCCTGCCTTGCCCAGGGTTGCCCTGGCAACTGTTGCTGGCCCCCAAAGCGGAAGTGGGCGGGTCCTGGCGCCCTTAAGCCCCCTGCCTTGCCCAGGGTTGCCCTGGCAACTGTTGCTGGCCCCCAAAGCGGAAGTGGGCGGGTCCTGGCCCCCTTAAGCCCCCTGCCATGCCCAGGGTTGCCCTGGCAACTGTTGCTGGCCCCCAAAGCGGAAGTGGGCGTGTCCTGGCCCCCTTAAGCCCCTGCCATGCCCAGGGTTGCCCTGGCAACTGTTGCTGGCCCCCAAAGCGGAAGTGGGCGGGTCCTGGCCCCCTTAAGCCCCCTGCCATGCCCAGGGTTGCCCTGGCAACTGTTGCTGGCCCTCAAAGCGGAAGTGGGCGGGTACTGGCCCCCTTAAGCCCCCTGCCATGCCCAGAGTTGCCCTGGCAACTGTTGCTGGGCCCCAAAGCGGAAGTGGGCGGGTCCTGGCCCCCTTAAGCCCCCTGCCTTGCCCCGGGTTGCCCTGGCAACTGTTGCTGGCCCCCAAAGCGGAAGTGGGCGGGTCCTGGCCCCCTTAAGCCCCCTGCCTTGCCCAGGGTTGCCCTGGCAACTGTTGCTGGCCCCCAAAGCGGAAGTGGGCGGGTCCTGGCCCCCTTAAGCCCCCTGCCTTGCCCAGGGTTGCCCTGGCAACTGTTGCTGGCCCCCAAAGCGGAAGTGGGCGGGTCCTGGCCCCCTTAAGCCCCCTGCCTTGCCGAGGGTTGCCCTGGCAACTGTTGCTGGCCCCCAAAGCGGAAGTGGGCGGGGTCCAGGCCCCCTTAAGCCCCCTGCCTTGCCCAGGGTTGCCCTGGCAACTGTTGCTGGCCCCCAAAGCGGAAGTGGGCGGGTCCAGGCGCCCTTAAGCCCCCTGCCATGCCCAGGGTTGCCCTGGCAACTGTTGCTGGCCCCCAAAGCGGAAGTGGGCGGGTCCAGGCCCCCTTAAGCCCCCTGCCATGCCCAGGGTTGCCCTGGCAACTGTTGCTGGCCCCCAAAGCGGAAGTGGGCGGGTCCAGGCCCCCTTAAGCCCCCTGCCATGCCCAGGGTTGCCCTGGCATCTGTTGCTGGCCCCCAAAGCGGAAGTGGGCGGGTCCAGGCGCCCTTAAGCCCCCTGCCATGCCCAGAGTTGCCCTGGCAACTGTTGCTGAACCCCAAAGGGGAAGTGGGCGGGTCCTGGCCCCCTTAAGCCCCCTGCCTTGCCCAGGGTTGCCCTGGCAACTGTTGCTGGCCCCCAAAGCGGAAGTGGGCGGGTCCAGGCCCACTTAAGCCCCCTGCCATGCCCAAGGTTGCCCTGGCAACTGTTGCTGGCCCCCAAAGCGGAAGTGGGCGGGTCCTGGCCCCCTTAAGCCCCCTGCCTTGCCCAGGGTTGCCCTGGCAACTGTTGCTGGCCCCCAAAGCGGAAAAGGGCGGGTCCTGGCCCCCTTAAGCCCCCTGCCTTGCCCAGGGTTGCCCTGGCAACTGTTGCTGGCCCCCAAAGCGGAAGTGGGCGGGTCCAGGCGCCCTTAAGCCCCCTGCCATGCCCAGGGTTGCCCTGGCAACTGTTTGCTGGCCCCCAAAGCGGAAGTGGGCGGGTCCTGGCCCCCTTAAGCCCCCTGCCATGCCCAGGGTTGCCCTGGCAACTGTTGCTGGCCCCCAAAGCGGAAGTGGGCGGGTCCAGGCCCCCTTAAGCCCCCTGCCATGCCCAGGGTTGCCCTGGCAACTGTTGCTGGCCCCCAAAGCGGAAGTGGGCGGGTCCAGGCCCCCTTAAGCCTCCTGCCATGCCCAGGGTTGCCCTGGCAACTGTTGCTGGCCCCCAAAGCGGAAGTGGGCGGGTCCTGGCCCCCTGCCATGCCCAGGGTTGCCCTGGCAACTGTTGCTGGCCCCCAAAGCGGAAGTGGGCGGGTCCTGGCCCCCTTAAGCCCCCTGCCATGCCCAGAGTTGCCCTGGCAACTGTTGCTGGCCCCCAAAGCGGAAGTGGGCGGGTCCAGGCCCCCTTAAGCCCCCTGCCATGCCCAGGGTTTCCCTGGCAACTGTTGCTGGCCCCCAAAGCGGAAGTGGGCGGGTCCTGGCCCCCTTAAGCCCCCTGCCATGCCCAGGGTTGCCCTGGCAACTGTTGCTGGCCCCCAAAGCGGAAGTGGGCGGGTCCAGGCGCCCTTAAGCCCCCTGCCATGCCCAGGGTTGCCCTGGCAACTGTTGCTGGCCCCCAAAGCGGAAGTGGGCGGGTCCAGGCCCCCTTAAGCCACCTGCCATGCCCAGGGTTGCCCTGGCAACTGTTGCTGGCCCCCAAAGCGGAAGTGGGCGGGTCCAGGCGCCCTTAAGCCCCCTGCCATGCCCAGGGTTGCCCTGGCAACTGTTGCTGGCCCCCAAAGCGGAAGTGGGCGGGTCCAGGCGCCCTTAAGCCCCCTGCCATGCCCAGGGTTGTCCTGGCAACTGTTGCTGGCCCCCAAAGCGGAAGTGGGCGGGTCCAGGCCCCCTTAAGCCACCTGCCATGCCCAGGGTTGCCCTGGCAACTGTTGCTGGCCCCAAAGCGGAAGTGGGCGGGTCCAGGCGCCCTTAAGCCCCCTGCCATGCCCAGGGTTGTCCTGGCAACTGTTGCTGGCCCCCAAAGCGGAAGTGGGCGGGTCCAGGCCCCCTTAAGCCCCCTGCCATGCCCAGGGTTGCCCTGGCAACTGTTGCTGGCCCCCAAAGCGGAAGTGGGCGGGTCCAGGCCCCCTTAAGCCCCCTGCCTTGCCCAGGGTTGCCCTGGCAACTGTTGCTGGCCCCCAAAGCGGAAGTGGGCGGGTCCTGGCGCCCTTAAGCCCCCTGCCTTGCCCATGGTTGCCCTGGCAACTGTTGCTGGCCCCCAAAGCGGAAGTGGGCGGGTCCAGGCCCCTTAAGCCCCCTGCCATGCCCAGGGTTGCCCTGGCAACTGTTGCTGGCCCCCAAAGCGGAAGTGGGCGGGTCCAGGCGCCCTTAAGCCCCCTGCCATGCCCAGGGTTGCCCTGGCAACTGTTGCTGGCCCCCAAAGCGGAAGTGGGCGGGTCCAGGCCCCCTTAAGCCACCTGCCATGCCCAGGGTTGCCCTGGCAACTGTTGCTGGCCCCCAAAGCGGAAGTGGGCGGGTCCAGGCGCCCTTAAGCCCCCTGCCATGCCCAGGGTTGCCCTGGCAACTGTTGCTGGCCCCCAAAGCGGAAGTGGGCGGGTCCTGGCCCCCTTAAGCCCCCTGCCTTGCCCAGGGTTGCCCTGGCAACTGTTGCTGGCCCCCAAAGCGGAAGTGGGCGGGTCCTGGCCCCCTTAAGCCCCCTGCCTTGCCCAGGGTTGCCCTGGCAACTGTTGCTGGCCCCCAAAGCGGAAGTGGGCGGGTCCTGGCCCCCTTAAGCCCCCTGCCTTGCCCAGGGTTGCCCTGGCAACTGTTGCTGGCCCCCAAAGCGGAAGTGGGCGGGTCCTGGCCCCCTTAAGCCCCCTGCCATGCCCAGAGTTGCCCTGGCAACTGTTGCTGAACCCCAAAGCGGAAGTGGGCGGGTCCTGGCCCCCTTAAGCCCCCTGCCTTGCCCAGGGTTGCCCTGGCAACTGTTGCTGGCCCCCAAAGCGGAAGTGGGCGGGTCCTGGCCCCCTTAAGCCCCCTGCCTTGCCCAGGGTTGCCCTGGCAACTGTTGCTGGCCCCCAAAGCGGAAGTGGGCGGGTCCTGGCCCCCTTAAGCCCCCTGCCTTGCCCAGGGTTGCCCTGGCAACTGTTGCTGGCCCCCAAAGCGGAAGTGGGCGGGTCCAGGCCCCCTTAAGCCCCCTGCCATGCCCATGGTTGCCCTGGCAACTGTTGCTGGCCCCCAAAGCGGAAGTGGGCGGGTCCAGGCCCCCTTAAGCCCCCTGCCATGCCCAGGGTTGCCCTGGCAACTGTTGCTGGCCCCCAAAGCGGAAGTGGGCGGGTCCAGGCGCCCTTAAGCCCCCTGCCATGCCCAGGGTTGCCCTGGCAACTGTTGCTGGCCCCCAAAGCGGAAGTGGGCGGGTCCAGGCCCCCTTAAGCCACCTGCCATGCCCAGGGTTGCCCTGGCAACTGTTGCTGGCCCCCAAAGCGGAAGTGGGCGGGTCCAGGCCCCCTTAAGCCCCCTGCCATGCCCAGGGTTGCCCTGGCAAATGTTGCTGGCCCCCAAAGCGGAAGTGGGCGGGTCCAGGCCCCCTTAAGCCCCCTGCCATGCCCAGGGTTGCCCTGGCAACTGTTGCTGGCCCCCAAAGCGGAAGTGGGCGGGTCCAGGCCCCCTTAAGCCCCCTGCCATGCCCAGGGTTGCCCTGGCAACTGTTGCTGGCCCCCAAAGCGGAAGTGGGCGGGTCCAGGCCCCCTTAAGCCCCCTGCCATGCCCAGGGTTGCCCTGGCAACTGTTGCTGGCCCCCAAAGCGGAAGTGGGCGGGTCCTGGCCCCCTTAAGCCCCCTGCCATGCCCAGGGTTGCCCTGGCAACTGTTGCTGGCCCCCAAAGCGGAAGTGGGCGGGTCCTGGCCCCCTTAAGCCCCCTGCCATGCCCAGGGTTGCCCTGGCAACTGTTGCTGGCCCCCAAAGCGGAAGTGGGCGGGTCCTGGCCCCCTTAAGCCCCCTGCCTTGCCCAGGGTTGCCCTGGCAACTGTTGCTGGCCCCCAAAGCGGAAGTGGGCGGGTCCTGGCGCCCTTAAGCCCCCTGCCTTGCCCAGGGTTGCCCTGGCAACTGTTGCTGGCCCCCAAAGCGGAAGTGGGCGGGTCCTGGCCCCCTTAAGCCCCCTGCCTTGCCCAGGGTTGCCCTGGCAACTGTTGCTGGCCCCCAAAGCGGAAGTGGGCGGGTCCTGGCGCCCTTAAGCCCCCTGCCTTGCCCAGGGTTGCCCTGGCAACTGTTGCTGGCCCCCAAAGCGGAAGTGGGCGGGTCCTGGCCCCCTTAAGCCCCCTGCCATGCCCAGGGTTGCCCTGGCAACTGTTGCTGGCCCCCAAAGCGGAAGTGGGCGTGTCCTGGCCCCCTTAAGCCCCTGCCATGCCCAGGGTTGCCCTGGCAACTGTTGCTGGCCCCCAAAGCGGAAGTGGGCGGGTCCTGGCCCCCTTAAGCCCCCTGCCATGCCCAGGGTTGCCCTGGCAACTGTTGCTGGCCCTCAAAGCGGAAGTGGGCGGGTACTGGCCCCCTTAAGCCCCCTGCCATGCCCAGAGTTGCCCTGGCAACTGTTGCTGGGCCCCAAAGCGGAAGTGGGCGGGTCCTGGCCCCCTTAAGCCCCCTGCCTTGCCCCGGGTTGCCCTGGCAACTGTTGCTGGCCCCCAAAGCGGAAGTGGGCGGGTCCTGGCCCCCTTAAGCCCCCTGCCTTGCCCAGGGTTGCCCTGGCAACTGTTGCTGGCCCCCAAAGCGGAAGTGGGCGGGTCCTGGCCCCCTTAAGCCCCCTGCCTTGCCCAGGGTTGCCCTGGCAACTGTTGCTGGCCCCCAAAGCGGAAGTGGGCGGGTCCTGGCCCCCTTAAGCCCCCTGCCTTGCCGAGGGTTGCCCTGGCAACTGTTGCTGGCCCCCAAAGCGGAAGTGGGCGGGTCCAGGCGCCCTTAAGCCCCCTGCCATGCCCAGGGTTGCCCTGGCAACTGTTGCTGGCCCCCAAAGCGGAAGTGGGCGGGTCCAGGCCCCCTTAAGCCCCCTGCCATGCCCAGGGTTGCCCTGGCAACTGTTGCTGGCCCCCAAAGCGGAAGTGGGCGGGTCCAGGCCCCCTTAAGCCCCCTGCCATGCCCAGGGTTGCCCTGGCATCTGTTGCTGGCCCCCAAAGCGGAAGTGGGCGGGTCCAGGCGCCCTTAAGCCCCCTGCCATGCCCAGAGTTGCCCTGGCAACTGTTGCTGAACCCCAAAGCGGAAGTGGGCGGGTCCTGGCCCCCTTAAGCCCCCTGCCTTGCCCAGGGTTGCCCTGGCAACTGTTGCTGGCCCCCAAAGCGGAAGTGGGCGGGTCCAGGCCCACTTAAGCCCCCTGCCATGCCCAAGGTTGCCCTGGCAACTGTTGCTGGCCCCCAAAGCGGAAGTGGGCGGGTCCTGGCCCCCTTAAGCCCCCTGCCTTGCCCAGGGTTGCCCTGGCAACTGTTGCTGGCCCCCAAAGCGGAAAAGGGCGGGTCCTGGCCCCCTTAAGCCCCCTGCCTTGCCCAGGGTTGCCCTGGCAACTGTTGCTGGCCCCCAAAGCGGAAGTGGGCGGGTCCTGGCCCCCTTAAGCCCCCTGCCATGCCCAGGGTTGCCCTGGCAACTGTTGCTGGCCCCCAAAGCGGAAGTGGGCGGGTCCTGGCCCCCTTAAGCCCCCTGCCTTGCCCAGGGTTGCCCTGGCAACTGTTGCTGGCCCCCAAAGCGGAAGTGGGCGGGTCCTGGCGCCCTTAAGCCCCCTGCCTTGCCCAGGGTTGCCCTGGCAACTGTTGCTGGCCCCCAAAGCGGAAGTGGGCGGGTCCTGGCCCCCTTAAGCCCCCTGCCATGCCCAGGGTTGCCCTGGCAACTGTTGCTGGCCCCCAAAGCGGAAGTGGGCGGGTCCTGGCCCCCTTATGCCCCTGCCATGCCCAGGGTTGCCCTGGCAAATGTTGCTGGCCCCCAAATCGGAAGTGGGCGGGTCCTGGCCCCCTTAAGCCCCCTGCCATGCCCAGGGTTGCCCTGGCAACTGTTGCTGGCCCTCGAAGCGGAAGTGGGCGGGTCCTGGCCCCCTTTAGCCCCCTGCCATGCCCAGAGTTGCCCTGGCAACTGTTGCTGGGCCCCAAAGCGGAAGTGGGCGGGTCCTGGCCCCCTTAAGCCCCCTGCCTTGCCCAGGGTTGCCCTGGCAACTGTTGCTGGCCCCCAAAGCGGAAGTGGGCGGGTCCTGGCCCCCTTAAGCCCCCTGCCTTGCCCAGGGTTGCCCTGGCAACTGTTGCTGGCCCCCAAAGCGGAAGTGGGCGGGTCCTGGCCCCCTTAAGCCCCCTGCCTTGCCCAGGGTTGCCCTGGCAACTGTTGCTGGCCCCCAAAGCGGAAGTGGGCGGGTCCTGGCCCCCTTAAGCCCCCTGCCATGCCCAGGGTTGCCCTGGCAACTGTTGCTGGCCCCCAAAGCGGAAGTGGGCGGGTCCTGGCCCCCTGCCATGCCCAGGGTTGCCCTGGCAACTGTTGCTGGCCCCCAAAGCGGAAGTGGGCGGGTCCTGGCCCCCTTAAGCCCCCTGCCATGCCCAGAGTTGCCCTGGCAACTGTTGCTGAACCCCAAAGCGGAAGTGGGCGGGTCCTGGCCCCCTTAAGCCCCCTGCCTTGCCCAGGGTTGCCCTGGCAACTGTTGCTGGCCCCCAAAGCGGAAGTGGGCGGGTCCTGGCCCCCTTAAGCCCCCTGCCATGCCCAGGGTTGCCCTGGCAACTGTTGCTGGCCCCCAAAGCGGAAGTGGGCGGGTCCTGGCCCCCTTAAGCCCCCTGCCTTGCCCAGGGTTGCCCTGGCAACTGTTGCTGGCCCCCAAAGCGGAAGTGGGCGGGTCCTGGCGCCCTTAAGCCCCCTGCCTTGCCCAGGGTTGCCCTGGCAACTGTTGCTGGCCCCCAAAGCGGAAGTGGGCGGGTCCTGGCCCCCTTAAGCCCCCTGCCATGCCCAGGGTTGCCCTGGCAACTGTTGCTGGCCCCCAAAGCGGAAGTGGGCGGGTCCTGGCCCCCTTAAGCCCCCTGCCTTGCCCAGGGTTGCCCTGGCAACTGTTGCTGGCCCCCAAAGCGGAAGTGGGCGGGTCCTGGCGCCCTTAAGCCCCCTGCCTTGCCCAGGGTTGCCCTGGCAACTGTTGCTGGCCCCCAAAGCGGAAGTGGGCGGGTCCTGGCCCCCTTAAGCCCCCTGCCATGCCCAGGGTTGCCCTGGCAACTGTTGCTGGCCCCCAAAGCGGAAGTGGGCGGGTCCTGGCCCCCTTAAGCCCCTGCCATGCCCAGGGTTGCCCTGGCAAATGTTGCTGGCCCCCAAATCGGAAGTGGGCGGGTCCTGGCCCCCTTAAGCCCCCTGCCATGCCCAGGGTTGCCCTGGCAACTGTTGCTGGCCCTCGAAGCGGAAGTGGGCGGGTCCTGGCCCCCTTTAGCCCCCTGCCATGCCCAGAGTTGCCCTGGCAACTGTTGCTGGGCCCCAAAGCGGAAGTGGGCGGGTCCTGGCCCCCTTAAGCCCCCTGCCTTGCCCAGGGTTGCCCTGGCAACTGTTGCTGGCCCCCAAAGCGGAAGTGGGCGGGTCCTGGCCCCCTTAAGCCCCCTGCCTTGCCCAGGGTTGCCCTGGCAACTGTTGCTGGCCCCCAAAGCGGAAGTGGGCGGGTCCTGGCCCCCTTAAGCCCCCTGCCTTGCCCAGGGTTGCCCTGGCAACTGTTGCTGGCCCCCAAAGCGGAAGTGGGCGGGTCCTTGCCCCCTTAAGCCCCCTGCCTTGCCCAGGGTTGCCCTGGCAACTGTTGCTGGCCCCCAAAGCGGAAGTGGGCGGGTCCAGGCCCCCTTAAGCCCCCTGCCATGCCCAGGGTTGCCCTGGCAACTGTTGCTGGCCCCCAAAGCGGAAGTGGGCGGGTCCAGGTGCCCTTAAGCCCCCTGCCATGCCCAGGGTTGCCCTGGCAACTGTTGCTGGCCCCCAAAGCGGAAGTGGGCGGGTCCAGGCCCCCTTAAGCCCCCTGCCATGCCCAGGGTTGCCCTGGCAACTGTTGCTGGCCCCCAAAGCGGAAGTGGGCGGGTCCTGGCCCCCTTAAGCCCCCTGCCATGCCCAGGGTTGCCCTGGCAACTGTTGCTGGCCCCCAAAGCAGAAGTGGGCGGGTCCAGGCGCCCTTAAGCCCCCTGCCATGCCCAGGGTTGCCCTGGCAACTGTTGCTGGCCCCCAAAGCGGAAGTGGGCGGGTCCAGGCCCCCTTAAGCCACCTGCCATGCCCAGGGTTGCCCTGGCAACTGTTGCTGGCCCCCAAAGCGGAAGTGGGCGGGTCCAGGCCCCCTTAAGCCCCCTGCCATGCCCAGGGTTGCCCTGGCAAATGTTGCTGGCCCCCAAAGCGGAAGTGGGCGGGTCCAGGCCCCCTTAAGCCCCCTGCCATGCCCAGGGTTGCCCTGGCAACTGTTGCTGGCCCCCAAAGCGGAAGTGGGCGGGTCCAGGCCCCCTTAAGCCCCCTGCCATGCCCAGGGTTGCCCTGGCAACTGTTGCTGGCCCCCAAAGCGGAAGTGGGCGGGTCCAGGCCCCCTTAAGCCCCCTGCCATGCCCAGGATTGCCCTGGCAACTGTTGCTGGCCCCCAAAGCGGAAGTGGGCGGGTCCTGGCCCCCTTAAGCCCCCTGCCATGCCCAGGGTTGCCCTGGCAACTGTTGCTGGCCCCCAAAGCGGAAGTGGGCGGGTCCTGGCCCCCTTAAGCCCCCTGCCATGCCCAGGGTTGCCCTGGCAACTGTTGCTGGCCCCCAAAGCGGAAGTGGGCGGGTCCTGGCCCCCTTAAGCCCCCTGCCTTGCCCAGGGTTGCCCTGGCAACTGTTGCTGGCCCCCAAAGCGGAAGTGGGCGGGTCCTGGCGCCCTTAAGCCCCCTGCCATGCCCAGGGTTGTCCTGGCAACTGTTGCTGGCCCCCAAAGCGGAAGTGGGCGGGTCCAGGCGCCCTTAAGCCCCCTGCCATGCCCAGGGTTGTCCTGGCAACTGTTGCTGGCCCCCAAAGCGGAAGTGGGCGGGTCCTGGCCCCCTTAAGCCCCCTGCCTTGCCCAGGGTTGCCCTGGCAACTGTTGCTGGCCCCCAAAGCGGAAGTGGGCGGGTCTAGGGACCCTTAAGCCCCCTGCCATGCACAGGGTTGCCCTGGCAACTGTTACTGGCCTACAAAGCGGAAGTGGGCGGGTCCTGGCCCCCTTAAGCCCCCTGCCATGCCCAGGGTTGCCCTGGCAACTGTTGCTGGCCCCCAAAGCGGAAGTGGGCGGGTCCAGGCGCCCTTAAGCCCCCTGCCATGCCCAGGGTTGCCCTGGCAACTGTTGCTGGCCCCCAAAGCGGAAGTGGGCGGGTCCAGGCCCCCTTAAGCCACCTGCCATGCCCAGGGTTGCCCTGGCAACTGTTGCTGGCCCCCAAAGCGGAAGTGGGCGGGTCCAGGCGCCCTTAAGCCCCCTGCCATGCCCAGGGTTGCCCTGGCAACTGTTGCTGGCCCCCAAAGCGGAAGTGGGCGGTTCCAGGCGCCCTTAAGCCCCCTGCCATGCCCAGGGTTGTCCTGGCAACTGTTGCTGGCCCCCAAAGCGGAAGTGGGCGGGTCCAGGCCCCCTTAAGCCACCTGCCATGCCCAGGGTTGCCCTGGCAACTGTTGCTGGCCCCCAAAGCGGAAGTGGGCGGGTCCAGGCGCCCTTAAGCCCCCTGCATGCCCAGGGTTGTCCTGGCAACTGTTGCTGGCCCCCAAAGCGGAAGTGGGCGGGTCCAGGCCCCCTTAAGCCCCCTGCCATGCCCAGGGTTGCCCTGGCAACTGTTGCTGGCCCCCAAAGCGGAAGTGGGCGGGTCCAGGCGCCCTTAAGCCCCCTGCCATGCCCAGGGTTGCCCTGGCAACTGTTGCTGGCCCCCAAAGCGGAAGTGGGCGGGTCCAGGCCCCCTTAAGCCCCCTGCCATGCCCAGGGTTGCCCTGGCAACTGTTGCTGGCCCCCAAAGCGGAAGTGGGCGGGTCCAGGCCCCCTTAAGCCCCCTGCCATGCCCAGGGTTGCCCTGGCAAATGTTGCTGGCCCCCAAAGCGGAAGTGGGCGGGTCCAGGCCCCCTTAAGCCCCCTGCCATGCCCAGGGTTGCCCTGGCAACTGTTGCTGGCCCCCAAAGCGGAAGTGGGCGGGTCCAGGCCCCCTTAAGCCCCCTGCCATGCCCAGGATTGCCCTGGCAACTGTTGCTGGCCCCCAAAGCGGAAGTGGTCGGGTCCTGGCCCCCTTAAGCCCCCTGCCATGCCCAGGGTTGCCCTGGCAACTGTTGCTGGCCCCCAAAGCGGAAGTGGGCGGGTCCTGGCCCCCTTAAGCCCCCTGCCTTGCCCAGGGTTGCCCTGGCAACTGTTGCTGGCCCCCAAAGCGGAAGTGGGCGGGTCCTGGCCCCCTTAAGCCCCCTGCCTTGCCCAGGGTTGCCCTGGCAACTGTTGCTGGCCCCCAAAGCGGAAGTGGGCGGGTCCTGGCCCCCTTAAGCCCCCTGCCTTGCCCAGGGTTGCCCTGGCAACTGTTGCTGGCCCCCAAAGCGGAAGTGGGCGGGTCCAGGCCCCCTTAAGCCACCTGCCATGCCCAGGGTTGCCCTGGCAACTGTTGCTGGCCCCCAAAGCGGAAGTGGGCGGGTCCTGGCCCCCTTAAGCCCCCTGCCTTGCCCAGGGTTGCCCTGGCAACTGTTGCTGGCCCCCAAAGCGGAAGTGGGCGGGTCCTTGCCCCCTTAAGCCCCCTGCCTTGCCCAGGGTTGCCCTGGCAACTGTTGCTGGCCCCCAAAGCGGAAGTGGGCGGGTCCAGGCCCCCTTAAGCCCCCTGCCATGCCCAGGGTTGCCCTGGCAACTGTTGCTGGCCCCCAAAGCGGAAGTGGGCGGGTCCAGGTGCCCTTAAGCCCCCTGCCATGCCCAGGGTTGCCCTGGCAACTGTTGCTGGCCCCCAAAGCGGAAGTGGGCGGGTCCAGGCCCCCTTAAGCCCCCTGCCATGCCCAGGGTTGCCCTGGCAACTGTTGCTGGCCCCCAAAGCGGAAGTGGGCGGGTCCTGGCCTCCTTAAGCCCCCTGCCATGCCCAGGGTTGCCCTGGCAACTGTTGCTGGCCCCCAAAGCAGAAGTGGGCGGGTCCAGGCGCCCTTAAGCCCCCTGCCATGCCCAGGGTTGCCCTGGCAACTGTTGCTGGCCCCCAAAGCGGAAGTGGGCGGGTCCAGGCCCCCTTAAGCCACCTGCCATGCCCAGGGTTGCCCTGGCAACTGTTGCTGGCCCCCAAAGCGGAAGTGGGCGGGTCCAGGCCCCCTTAAGCCCCCTGCCATGCCCAGGGTTGCCCTGGCAACTGTTGCTGGCCCCCAAAGCGGAAGTGGGCGGGTCCAGGCCCCCTTAAGCCCCCTGCCATGCCCAGGGTTGCCCTGGCAACTGTTGCTGGCCCCCAAAGCGGAAGTGGGCGGGTCCAGGCCCCCTTAAGCCCCCTGCCATGCCCAGGATTGCCCTGGCAACTGTTGCTGGCCCCCAAAGCGGAAGTGGGCGGGTCCTGGCCCCCTTAAGCCCCCTGCCATGCCCAGGGTTGCCCTGGCAACTGTTGCTGGCCCCCAAAGCGGAAGTGGGCGGGTCCTGGCCCCCTTAAGCCCCCTGCCATGCCCAGGGTTGCCCTGGCAACTGTTGCTGGCCCCCAAAGCGGAAGTGGGCGGGTCCTGGCCCCCTTAAGCCCCCTGCCTTGCCCAGGGTTGCCCTGGCAACTGTTGCTGGCCCCCAAAGCGGAAGTGGGCGGGTCCTGGCGCCCTTAAGCCCCCTGCCATGCCCAGGGTTGTCCTGGCAACTGTTGCTGGCCCCCAAAGCGGAAGTGGGCGGGTCCAGGCGCCCTTAAGCCCCCTGCCATGCCCAGGGTTGTCCTGGCAACTGTTGCTGGCCCCCAAAGCGGAAGTGGGCGGGTCCTGGCCCCCTTAAGCCCCCTGCCTTGCCCAGGGTTGCCCTGGCAACTGTTGCTGGCCCCCAAAGCGGAAGTGGGCGGGTCTAGGGACCCTTAAGCCCCCTGCCATGCACAGGGTTGCCCTGGCAACTGTTACTGGCCTACAAAGCGGAAGTGGGCGGGTCCTGGCCCCCTTAAGCCCCCTGCCATGCCCAGGGTTGCCCTGGCAACTGTTGCTGGCCCCCAAAGCGGAAGTGGGCGGGTCCAGGCGCCCTTAAGCCCCCTGCCATGCCCAGGGTTGCCCTGGCAACTGTTGCTGGCCCCCAAAGCGGAAGTGGGCGGGTCCAGGCCCCCTTAAGCCACCTGCCATGCCCAGGGTTGCCCTGGCAACTGTTGCTGGCCCCCAAAGCGGAAGTGGGCGGGTCCAGGCGCCCTTAAGCCCCCTGCCATGCCCAGGGTTGCCCTGGCAACTGTTGCTGGCCCCCAAAGCGGAAGTGGGCGGGTCCAGGCGCCCTTAAGCCCCCTGCCATGCCCAGGGTTGTCCTGGCAACTGTTGCTGGCCCCCAAAGCGGAAGTGGGCGGGTCCAGGCCCCCTTAAGCCACCTGCCATGCCCAGGGTTGCCCTGGCAACTGTTGCTGGCCCCCAAAGCGGAAGTGGGCGGGTCCAGGCGCCCTTAAGCCCCCTGCCATGCCCAGGGTTGTCCTGGCAACTGTTGCTGGCCCCCAAAGCGGAAGTGGGCGGGTCCAGGCCCCCTTAAGCCCCCTGCCATGCCCAGGGTTGCCCTGGCAACTGTTGCTGGCCCCCAAAGCGGAAGTGGGCGGGTCCAGGCGCCCTTAAGCCCCCTGCCATGCCCAGGGTTGCCCTGGCAACTGTTGCTGGCCCCCAAAGCGGAAGTGGGCGGGTCCAGGCCCCCTTAAGCCCCCTGCCATGCCCAGGGTTGCCCTGGCAACTGTTGCTGGCCCCCAAAGCGGAAGTGGGCGGGTCCAGGCCCCCTTAAGCCCCCTGCCATGCCCAGGGTTGCCCTGGCAAATGTTGCTGGCCCCCAAAGCGGAAGTGGGCGGGTCCAGGCCCCCTTAAGCCCCCTGCCATGCCCAGGGTTGCCCTGGCAACTGTTGCTGGCCCCCAAAGCGGAAGTGGGCGGGTCCAGGCCCCCTTAAGCCCCCTGCCATGCCCAGGATTGCCCTGGCAACTGTTGCTGGCCCCCAAAGCGGAAGTGGTCGGGTCCTGGCCCCCTTAAGCCCCCTGCCATGCCCAGGGTTGCCCTGGCAACTGTTGCTGGCCCCCAAAGCGGAAGTGGGCGGGTCCTGGCCCCCTTAAGCCCCCTGCCTTGCCCAGGGTTGCCCTGGCAACTGTTGCTGGCCCCCAAAGCGGAAGTGGGCGGGTCCTGGCCCCCTTAAGCCCCCTGCCTTGCCCAGGGTTGCCCTGGCAACTGTTGCTGGCCCCCAAAGCGGAAGTGGGCGGGTCCTGGCCCCCTTAAGCCCCCTGCCATGCCCAGGGTTGCCCTGGCAACTGTTGCTGGCCCCCAAAGCGGAAGTGGGCGGGTCCTGGCCCCCTGCCATGCCCAGGGTTGCCCTGGCAACTGTTGCTGGCCCCCAAAGCGGAAGTGGGCGGGTCCTGGCCCCCTTAAGCCCCCTGCCATGCCCAGAGTTGCCCTGGCAACTGTTGCTGAACCCCAAAGCGGAAGTGGGCGGGTCCTGGCCCCCTTAAGCCCCCTGCCTTGCCCAGGGTTGCCCTGGCAACTGTTGCTGGCCCCCAAAGCGGAAGTGGGCGGGTCCTGGCCCCCTTAAGCCCCCTGCCATGCCCAGGGTTGCCCTGGCAACTGTTGCTGGCCCCCAAAGCGGAAGTGGGCGGGTCCTGGCCCCCTTAAGCCCCCTGCCTTGCCCAGGGTTGCCCTGGCAACTGTTGCTGGCCCCCAAAGCGGAAGTGGGCGGGTCCTGGCGCCCTTAAGCCCCCTGCCTTGCCCAGGGTTGCCCTGGCAACTGTTGCTGGCCCCCAAAGCGGAAGTGGGCGGGTCCTGGCCCCCTTAAGCCCCCTGCCATGCCCAGGGTTGCCCTGGCAACTGTTGCTGGCCCCCAAAGCGGAAGTGGGCGGGTCCTGGCCCCCTTAAGCCCCCTGCCTTGCCCAGGGTTGCCCTGGCAACTGTTGCTGGCCCCCAAAGCGGAAGTGGGCGGGTCCTGGCGCCCTTAAGCCCCCTGCCTTGCCCAGGGTTGCCCTGGCAACTGTTGCTGGCCCCCAAAGCGGAAGTGGGCGGGTCCTGGCCCCCTTAAGCCCCCTGCCATGCCCAGGGTTGCCCTGGCAACTGTTGCTGGCCCCCAAAGCGGAAGTGGGCGGGTCCTGGCCCCCTTAAGCCCCTGCCATGCCCAGGGTTGCCCTGGCAAATGTTGCTGGCCCCCAAATCGGAAGTGGGCGGGTCCTGGCCCCCTTAAGCCCCCTGCCATGCCCAGGGTTGCCCTGGCAACTGTTGCTGGCCCTCGAAGCGGAAGTGGGCGGGTCCTGGCCCCCTTTAGCCCCCTGCCATGCCCAGAGTTGCCCTGGCAACTGTTGCTGGGCCCCAAAGCGGAAGTGGGCGGGTCCTGGCCCCCTTAAGCCCCCTGCCTTGCCCAGGGTTGCCCTGGCAACTGTTGCTGGCCCCCAAAGCGGAAGTGGGCGGGTCCTGGCCCCCTTAAGCCCCCTGCCTTGCCCAGGGTTGCCCTGGCAACTGTTGCTGGCCCCCAAAGCGGAAGTGGGCGGGTCCTGGCCCCCTTAAGCCCCCTGCCTTGCCCAGGGTTGCCCTGGCAACTGTTGCTGGCCCCCAAAGCGGAAGTGGGCGGGTCCTTGCCCCCTTAAGCCCCCTGCCTTGCCCAGGGTTGCCCTGGCAACTGTTGCTGGCCCCCAAAGCGGAAGTGGGCGGGTCCAGGCCCCCTTAAGCCCCCTGCCATGCCCAGGGTTGCCCTGGCAACTGTTGCTGGCCCCCAAAGCGGAAGTGGGCGGGTCCAGGTGCCCTTAAGCCCCCTGCCATGCCCAGGGTTGCCCTGGCAACTGTTGCTGGCCCCCAAAGCGGAAGTGGGCGGGTCCAGGCCCCCTTAAGCCCCCTGCCATGCCCAGGGTTGCCCTGGCAACTGTTGCTGGCCCCCAAAGCGGAAGTGGGCGGGTCCTGGCCCCCTTAAGCCCCCTGCCATGCCCAGGGTTGCCCTGGCAACTGTTGCTGGCCCCCAAAGCAGAAGTGGGCGGGTCCAGGCGCCCTTAAGCCCCCTGCCATGCCCAGGGTTGCCCTGGCAACTGTTGCTGGCCCCCAAAGCGGAAGTGGGCGGGTCCAGGCCCCCTTAAGCCACCTGCCATGCCCAGGGTTGCCCTGGCAACTGTTGCTGGCCCCCAAAGCGGAAGTGGGCGGGTCCAGGCCCCCTTAAGCCCCCTGCCATGCCCAGGGTTGCCCTGGCAAATGTTGCTGGCCCCCAAAGCGGAAGTGGGCGGGTCCAGGCCCCCTTAAGCCCCCTGCCATGCCCAGGGTTGCCCTGGCAACTGTTGCTGGCCCCCAAAGCGGAAGTGGGCGGGTCCAGGCCCCCTTAAGCCCCCTGCCATGCCCAGGGTTGCCCTGGCAACTGTTGCTGGCCCCCAAAGCGGAAGTGGGCGGGTCCAGGCCCCCTTAAGCCCCCTGCCATGCCCAGGATTGCCCTGGCAACTGTTGCTGGCCCCCAAAGCGGAAGTGGGCGGGTCCTGGCCCCCTTAAGCCCCCTGCCATGCCCAGGGTTGCCCTGGCAACTGTTGCTGGCCCCCAAAGCGGAAGTGGGCGGGTCCTGGCCCCCTTAAGCCCCCTGCCATGCCCAGGGTTGCCCTGGCAACTGTTGCTGGCCCCCAAAGCGGAAGTGGGCGGGTCCTGGCCCCCTTAAGCCCCCTGCCTTGCCCAGGGTTGCCCTGGCAACTGTTGCTGGCCCCCAAAGCGGAAGTGGGCGGGTCCTGGCGCCCTTAAGCCCCCTGCCATGCCCAGGGTTGTCCTGGCAACTGTTGCTGGCCCCCAAAGCGGAAGTGGGCGGGTCCAGGCGCCCTTAAGCCCCCTGCCATGCCCAGGGTTGTCCTGGCAACTGTTGCTGGCCCCCAAAGCGGAAGTGGGCGGGTCCTGGCCCCCTTAAGCCCCCTGCCTTGCCCAGGGTTGCCCTGGCAACTGTTGCTGGCCCCCAAAGCGGAAGTGGGCGGGTCTAGGGACCCTTAAGCCCCCTGCCATGCACAGGGTTGCCCTGGCAACTGTTACTGGCCTACAAAGCGGAAGTGGGCGGGTCCTGGCCCCCTTAAGCCCCCTGCCATGCCCAGGGTTGCCCTGGCAACTGTTGCTGGCCCCCAAAGCGGAAGTGGGCGGGTCCAGGCGCCCTTAAGCCCCCTGCCATGCCCAGGGTTGCCCTGGCAACTGTTGCTGGCCCCCAAAGCGGAAGTGGGCGGGTCCAGGCCCCCTTAAGCCACCTGCCATGCCCAGGGTTGCCCTGGCAACTGTTGCTGGCCCCCAAAGCGGAAGTGGGCGGGTCCAGGCGCCCTTAAGCCCCCTGCCATGCCCAGGGTTGCCCTGGCAACTGTTGCTGGCCCCCAAAGCGGAAGTGGGCGGGTCCAGGCGCCCTTAAGCCCCCTGCCATGCCCAGGGTTGCCCTGGCAACTGTTGCTGGCCCCCAAAGCGGAAGTGGGCGGGTCCAGGCCCCCTTAAGCCCCCTGCCATGCCCAGGGTTGCCCTGGCAAATGTTGCTGGCCCCCAAAGCGGAAGTGGGCGGGTCCAGGCCCCCTTAAGCCCCCTGCCATGCCCAGGGTTGCCCTGGCAACTGTTGCTGGCCCCCAAAGCGGAAGTGGGCGGGTCCAGGCCCCCTTAAGCCCCCTGCCATGCCCAGGATTGCCCTGGCAACTGTTGCTGGCCCCCAAAGCGGAAGTGGTCGGGTCCTGGCCCCCTTAAGCCCCCTGCCATGCCCAGGGTTGCCCTGGCAACTGTTGCTGGCCCCCAAAGCGGAAGTGGGCGGGTCCTGGCCCCCTTAAGCCCCCTGCCTTGCCCAGGGTTGCCCTGGCAACTGTTGCTGGCCCCCAAAGCGGAAGTGGGCGGGTCCTGGCCCCCTTAAGCCCCCTGCCTTGCCCAGGGTTGCCCTGGCAACTGTTGCTGGCCCCCAAAGCGGAAGTGGGCGGGTCCTGGCCCCCTTAAGCCCCCTGCCTTGCCCAGGGTTGCCCTGGCAACTGTTGCTGGCCCCCAAAGCGGAAGTGGGCGGGTCCAGGCCCCCTTAAGCCACCTGCCATGCCCAGGGTTGCCCTGGCAACTGTTGCTGGCCCCCAAAGCGGAAGTGGGCGGGTCCTGGCCCCCTTAAGCCCCCTGCCTTGCCCAGGGTTGCCCTGGCAACTGTTGCTGGCCCCCAAAGCGGAAGTGGGCGGGTCCTTGCCCCCTTAAGCCCCCTGCCTTGCCCAGGGTTGCCCTGGCAACTGTTGCTGGCCCCCAAAGCGGAAGTGGGCGGGTCCAGGCCCCCTTAAGCCCCCTGCCATGCCCAGGGTTGCCCTGGCAACTGTTGCTGGCCCCCAAAGCGGAAGTGGGCGGGTCCAGGTGCCCTTAAGCCCCCTGCCATGCCCAGGGTTGCCCTGGCAACTGTTGCTGGCCCCCAAAGCGGAAGTGGGCGGGTCCAGGCCCCCTTAAGCCCCCTGCCATGCCCAGGGTTGCCCTGGCAACTGTTGCTGGCCCCCAAAGCGGAAGTGGGCGGGTCCTGGCCCCCTTAAGCCCCCTGCCATGCCCAGGGTTGCCCTGGCAACTGTTGCTGGCCCCCAAAGCAGAAGTGGGCGGGTCCAGGCGCCCTTAAGCCCCCTGCCATGCCCAGGGTTGCCCTGGCAACTGTTGCTGGCCCCCAAAGCGGAAGTGGGCGGGTCCAGGCCCCCTTAAGCCACCTGCCATGCCCAGGGTTGCCCTGGCAACTGTTGCTGGCCCCCAAAGCGGAAGTGGGCGGGTCCAGGCCCCCTTAAGCCCCCTGCCATGCCCAGGGTTGCCCTGGCAACTGTTGCTGGCCCCCAAAGCGGAAGTGGGCGGGTCCAGGCCCCCTTAAGCCCCCTGCCATGCCCAGGGTTGCCCTGGCAACTGTTGCTGGCCCCCAAAGCGGAAGTGGGCGGGTCCAGGCCCCCTTAAGCCCCCTGCCATGCCCAGGATTGCCCTGGCAACTGTTGCTGGCCCCCAAAGCGGAAGTGGGCGGGTCCTGGCCCCCTTAAGCCCCCTGCCATGCCCAGGGTTGCCCTGGCAACTGTTGCTGGCCCCCAAAGCGGAAGTGGGCGGGTCCTGGCCCCCTTAAGCCCCCTGCCATGCCCAGGGTTGCCCTGGCAACTGTTGCTGGCCCCCAAAGCGGAAGTGGGCGGGTCCTGGCCCCCTTAAGCCCCCTGCCTTGCCCAGGGTTGCCCTGGCAACTGTTGCTGGCCCCCAAAGCGGAAGTGGGCGGGTCCTGGCGCCCTTAAGCCCCCTGCCATGCCCAGGGTTGTCCTGGCAACTGTTGCTGGCCCCCAAAGCGGAAGTGGGCGGGTCCAGGCGCCCTTAAGCCCCCTGCCATGCCCAGGGTTGTCCTGGCAACTGTTGCTGGCCCCCAAAGCGGAAGTGGGCGGGTCCTGGCCCCCTTAAGCCCCCTGCCTTGCCCAGGGTTGCCCTGGCAACTGTTGCTGGCCCCCAAAGCGGAAGTGGGCGGGTCTAGGGACCCTTAAGCCCCCTGCCATGCACAGGGTTGCCCTGGCAACTGTTACTGGCCTACAAAGCGGAAGTGGGCGGGTCCTGGCCCCCTTAAGCCCCCTGCCATGCCCAGGGTTGCCCTGGCAACTGTTGCTGGCCCCCAAAGCGGAAGTGGGCGGGTCCAGGCGCCCTTAAGCCCCCTGCCATGCCCAGGGTTGCCCTGGCAACTGTTGCTGGCCCCCAAAGCGGAAGTGGGCGGGTCCAGGCCCCCTTAAGCCACCTGCCATGCCCAGGGTTGCCCTGGCAACTGTTGCTGGCCCCCAAAGCGGAAGTGGGCGGGTCCAGGCGCCCTTAAGCCCCCTGCCATGCCCAGGGTTGCCCTGGCAACTGTTGCTGGCCCCCAAAGCGGAAGTGGGCGGGTCCAGGCGCCCTTAAGCCCCCTGCCATGCCCAGGGTTGTCCTGGCAACTGTTGCTGGCCCCCAAAGCGGAAGTGGGCGGGTCCAGGCCCCCTTAAGCCACCTGCCATGCCCAGGGTTGCCCTGGCAACTGTTGCTGGCCCCCAAAGCGGAAGTGGGCGGGTCCAGGCGCCCTTAAGCCCCCTGCCATGCCCAGGGTTGTCCTGGCAACTGTTGCTGGCCCCCAAAGCGGAAGTGGGCGGGTCCAGGCCCCCTTAAGCCCCCTGCCATGCCCAGGGTTGCCCTGGCAACTGTTGCTGGCCCCCAAAGCGGAAGTGGGCGGGTCCAGGCGCCCTTAAGCCCCCTGCCATGCCCAGGGTTGCCCTGGCAACTGTTGCTGGCCCCCAAAGCGGAAGTGGGCGGGTCCAGGCCCCCTTAAGCCCCCTGCCATGCCCAGGGTTGCCCTGGCAACTGTTGCTGGCCCCCAAAGCGGAAGTGGGCGGGTCCAGGCCCCCTTAAGCCCCCTGCCATGCCCAGGGTTGCCCTGGCAAATGTTGCTGGCCCCCAAAGCGGAAGTGGGCGGGTCCAGGCCCCCTTAAGCCCCCTGCCATGCCCAGGGTTGCCCTGGCAACTGTTGCTGGCCCCCAAAGCGGAAGTGGGCGGGTCCAGGCCCCCTTAAGCCCCCTGCCATGCCCAGGATTGCCCTGGCAACTGTTGCTGGCCCCCAAAGCGGAAGTGGTCGGGTCCTGGCCCCCTTAAGCCCCCTGCCATGCCCAGGGTTGCCCTGGCAACTGTTGCTGGCCCCCAAAGCGGAAGTGGGCGGGTCCTGGCCCCCTTAAGCCCCCTGCCTTGCCCAGGGTTGCCCTGGCAACTGTTGCTGGCCCCCAAAGCGGAAGTGGGCGGGTCCTGGCCCCCTTAAGCCCCCTGCCTTGCCCAGGGTTGCCCTGGCAACTGTTGCTGGCCCCCAAAGCGGAAGTGGGCGGGTCCTGGCCCCCTTAAGCCCCCTGCCTTGCCCAGGGTTGCCCTGGCAACTGTTGCTGGCCCCCAAAGCGGAAGTGGGCGGGTCCAGGCCCCCTTAAGCCACCTGCCATGCCCAGGGTTGCCCTGGCAACTGTTGCTGGCCCCCAAAGCGGAAGTGGGCGGGTCCTGGCCCCCTTAAGCCCCCTGCCTTGCCCAGGGTTGCCCTGGCAACTGTTGCTGGCCCCCAAAGCGGAAGTGGGCGGGTCCAGGCCCCCTTAAGCCACCTGCCATGCCCATGGTTGCCCTGGCAACTGTTGCTGGCCCCCAAAGCGGAAGTGGGCGGGTCCAGGCCCCCTTAAGCCCCCTGCCATGCCCAGGGTTGCCCTGGCAACTGTTGCTGGCCCCCAAAGCGGAAGTGGGCGGGTCCAGGCGCCCTTAAGCCCCCTGCCATGCCCAGGGTTGCCCTGGCAACTGTTGCTGGCCCCCAAAGCGGAAGTGGGCGGGTCCAGGCCCCCTTAAGCCACCTGCCATGCCCAGGGTTGCCCTGGCAACTGTTGCTGGCCCCCAAAGCGGAAGTGGGCGGGTCCAGGCGCCCTTAAGCCCCATGCCATGCCCAGGGTTGCCCTGGCAACTGTTGCTGGCCCCCAAAGCGGAAGTGGGCGGGTCCAGGCGCCCTTAAGCCCCCTGCCATGCCCAGGGTTGTCCTGGCAACTGTTGCTGGCCCCCAAAGCGGAAGTGGGCGGGTCCAGGCCCCCTTAAGCCACCTGCCATGCCCAGGGTTGCCCTGGCAACTGTTGCTGGCCCCCAAAGCGGAAGTGGGCGGGTCCAGGCGCCCTTAAGCCCCCTGCCATGCCCAGGGTTGCCCTGGCAACTGTTGCTGGCCCCCAAAGCGGAAGTGGGCGGGTCCAGGCCCCCTTAAGCCCCCTGCCATGCCCAGGGTTGCCCTGGCAACTGTTGCTGGCCCCCAAAGCGGAAGTGGGCGGGTCCAGGCGCCCTTAAGCCCCCTGCCATGCCCAGGGTTGTCCTGGCAACTGTTGCTGGCCCCCAAAGCGGAAGTGGGCGGGTCCTGGCCCCCTTAAGCCCCCTGCCATGCCCAGGGTTGCCCTGGCAACTGTTGCTGGCCCCCAAAGCGGAAGTGGGCGGGTCCAGGCCCCCTTAAGCCCCCTGCCATGCCCAGGGTTTCCCTGGCATCTGTTGCTGGCCCCCAAAGCGGAAGTGGGCGGGTCCAGGCGCCCTTAAGCCCCCTGCCATGCCCATGGTTGCCCTGGCAACTGTTGCTGGCCCCCAAAGCGGAAGTGGGCGGGTCCAGGCCCCCTTAAGCCCCCTGCCATGCCCAGGGTTGCCCTGGCAACTGTTGCTGGCCCCCAAAGCGGAAGTGGGCGGGTCCTGGCCCCCTTAAGCCCCCTGCCTTGCCCAGGGTTGCCCTGGCAACTGTTGCTGGCCCCCAAAGCGGAAAAGGGCGGGTCCTGGCCGCCTTAAGCCCCCTGCCATGCCCAGGGTTGCCCTGGCAACTGTTGCTGGCCCCCAAAGCGGAAGTGGGCGGGTTCTGGCCCCCTTAATCCCCCTGTCATGCCCAGATTTGCCCTGGCAACTGTTGCTGGCCCCCAAAGCGGAAGTGGGCGGGTCCTGGCCCCCTTAAGCCCCCTGCCTTGCCCAGGGTTGCCCTGGCAACTGTTGCTGGCCCCCAAAGCGGAAGTGGGCGGGTTCTGGCCCCCTTAAGCCCCCTGCCTTGCCCAGGGTTGCCCTGGCAACTGTTGCTGGCCCCCAAAGCGGAAGTGGGCGGGTCCAGGCCCCCTTAAGCCCCCTGCCATGCCCAGGGTTGCCCTGGCATCTGTTGCTGGCCCCCAAAGCGGAAGTGGGCGGGTCCAGGCGCCCTTAAGTCCCCTGCCATGCCCATGGTTGCCCTGGCAACTGTTGCTGGCCCCCAAAGCGGAAGTGGGCGGGTCCAGGCCCCCTTAAGCCCCCTGCCATGCCCAGGGTTGCCCTGGCAACTGTTGCTGGCCCCCAAAGCGGAAGTGGGCGGGTCCAGGCCCCCTTAAGCCCCCTGCCATGCCCAGGGTTTCCCTGGCATCTGTTGCTGGCCCCCAAAGCGGAAGTGGGCGGGTCCAGGCGCCCTTAAGCCCCCTGCCATGCCCATGGTTGCCCTGGCAACTGTTGCTGGCCCCCAAAGCGGAAGTGGGCGGGTCCAGGCCCCCTTAAGCCCCCTGACATGCCCAAGGTTGCCCTGGCAACTGTTGCTGGCCCCCAAAGCGGAAGTGGGCGGGTCCTGGCCCCCTTAAGCCCCCTGCCTTGCCCAGGGTTGCCCTGGCAACTGTTGCTGGCCCCCAAAGCGGAAAAGGGCGGGTCCTGGCCGCCTTAAGCCCCCTGCCATGCCCAGGGTTGCCCTGGCAACTGTTGCTGGCCCCCAAAGCGGAAGTGGGCGGGTTCTGGCCCCCTTAATCCCCCTGTCATGCCCAGATTTGCCCTGGCAACTGTTGCTGGCCCCCAAAGCGGAAGTGGGCGGGTCCTGGCCCCCTTAAGCCCCCTGCCTTGCCCAGGGTTGCCCTGGCAACTGTTGCTGGCCCCCAAAGCGGAAGTGGGCGGGTTCTGGCCCCCTTAAGCCCCCTGCCTTGCCCAGGGTTGCCCTGGCAACTGTTGCTGGCCCCCAAAGCGGAAGTGGGCGGGTCCAGGCCCCCTTAAGCCCCCTGCCATGCCCAGGGTTGCCCTGGCATCTGTTGCTGGCCCCCAAAGCGGAAGTGGGCGGGTCCAGGCGCCCTTAAGTCCCCTGCCATGCCCATGGTTGCCCTGGCAACTGTTGCTGGCCCCCAAAGCGGAAGTGGGCGGGTCCAGGCCCCCTTAAGCCCCCTGCCATGCCCAGGGTTGCCCTGGCAACTGTTGCTGGCCCCCAAAGCGGAAGTGGGCGGGTCCAGGCGCCCTTAAGCCCCCTGCCATGCCCAGGGTTGCCCTGGCAACTGTTGCTGGCCCCCAAAGCGGAAGTGGGCGGGTCCAGGCCCCCTTAAGCCACCTGCCATGCCCAGGGTTGCCCTGGCAACTGTTGCTGGCCCCCAAAGCAGAAGTGGGCGGGTCCAGGCGCCCTTAAGCCCCCTGCCATGCCCAGAGTTGCCCTGGCATCTGTTGCTGGCCCACAAAGCGGAAGTGGGCGGGTCCAGGCGCCCTTAAGCCCCCTGCCATGCCCATGGTTGCCCTGGCAACTGTTGCTGGCCCCCAAAGCGGAAGTGGGCGGGTCCAGGCCCCCTTAAGCCCCCTGCCATGCCCAGGGTTGCCCTGGCAACTGTTGCTGGCCCCCAAAGCGGAAGTGGGCGGGTCCAGGCCCCCTTCAGCCCCCTGCCATGCCCATGGTTGCCCTGGACACTGTTGCTGGCCCCCAAAGCGGAAGTGGGCGGGTCCAGGCCCCCTTAAGCCCCCTGCCATGCCCAGGGTAGACCTGGCAACTGTTGCTGGCCCCCAAAGCGGAAGTGGGCGGGTCCAGGCCCCCTTAAGACCCCTGCCATGCCCAGGGTTGCCCTAAACACTGTTGCTTGCCCCCAAAGCGGAAGTGGGCGGGTCCAGGCCCCCTTCAGCCCCCTGCCATGCCCATGGTTGCCCTGGACACTGTTGCTGGCCCCCAAAGCGGAAGTGGGCGGGTCCAGGCCCCCTTAAGCCCCCTGCCATGCCCAGGGTAGACCTGGCAACTGTTGCTGGCCCCCAAAGCGGAAGTGGGCGGGTCCAGGCCCCCTTAAGCCCCCTGCCATGCCCAGGGTTGCCCTGGACACTGTTGCTTGCCCCCAAAGCGGAAGTGGGCGGGTCCAGGCCCCCTTAAGCCCCCTGCCATGCCCAGGGTTGCCCTGGCAACTGTTGCTGGCCCCCAAAGCGGAAGTGGGCGGGTCCATGCCCCCTTAAGCCCCCTGCCATGCACAGGGTTGCCCTGGCAACTGTTGCTGGCCCCCAAAGCGGAAGTGGGCGGGTCCAGGCCCCCTTAAGCCCCCTGTTATGCCCAGGGTTGCCCTGGCAACTGTTGCTGGCCCCCAAAGCGGAAGTGGGCGGGTCCTGGCCCCCTTAAGCCCCCTGCCTTGCCCAGGGTTGCCCTGGCAACTGTTACTGGCCCCCAAAGCGGAAAAGGGCGGGTCCAGGCCCCCTGCCATGCCCAGGGTTGCCCTGGCAACTGTTGCTGGCCCCCAAAGCGGAAGTGGGCGGGTCCAGGCCCCCTTAAGCCCCCTGCCATGCCCAGGGTTGCCCTGGCAACTGTTGCTGGCCCCAAAAGCGGAAGTGGGCGGGTCCAGGCCCCCTTAAGCCCCCTGCCATGCCCAGGGTTGCCCTGGCAACTGTTGCTGGCCCCCAAAGCGGAAGTGGGTGGGTCCAGGCCCCCTTAAGCCCCCTGCCATGCCCAGGGTTGCCCTGGCAACTGTTGCTGGCCCCCAAAGCGGAAGTGGGCGGGTCCAGGCCCCCTTAAGCCCCCTGCCATGCCCAGGGTTGCCCTGGCAACTGTTGCTGGCCCCAAAAGCGGAAGTGGGCGGGTCCAGGCCCCCTTAAGCCCCCTGCCATGCCCAGGGTTGCCCTGGCAACTGTTGCTGGCCCCCAAAGCGGAAGTGGGTGGGTCCAGGCCCCCTTAAGCCCCCTGCCATGCCCAGGGTTGCCCTGGCAACTGTTGCTGGCCCCCAAAGCGGAAGTGGGCGGGTCCAGGCCCCCTTAAGCCCCCTGCCATGCACAGGGTTGCCCTGGCAACTGTTGCTGGCCCCCAAAGCGGAAGTGGGCGGGTCCAGGCCCCCTTAAGCCCCCTGCCATGCCCAGGGTTGCCCTGGCAAATGTTGCTGGCCCCCAAAGCGGAAGTGGGCGGGTCCAGGCCCCCTTAAGCCCCCTGCCATGCCCAGGGTTGCCCTGGCAACTGTTGCTGGCCCCCAAAGCGGAAGTGGGCGGGTCCAGGCCCCCTTAAGCCCCCTGCCATGCCCAGGATTGCCCTGGCAACTGTTGCTGGCCCCCAAAGCGGAAGTGGGCGGGTCCTGGCCCCCTTAAGCCCCCTGCCATGCCCAGGGTTGCCCTGGCAACTGTTGCTGGCCCCCAAAGCGGAAGTGGGCGGGTCCTGGCCCCCTTAAGCCCCCTGCCTTGCCCAGGGTTGCCCTGGCAACTGTTGCTGGCCCCCAAAGCGGAAGTGGGCGGGTCCTGGCCCCCTTAAGCCCCCTGCCTTGCCCAGGGTTGCCCTGGCAACTGTTGCTGGCCCCCAAAGCGGAAGTGGGCGGGTCCTGGCCCCCTTAAGCCCCCTGCCATGCCCAGGGTTGCCCTGGCAACTGTTGCTGGCCCCCAAAGCGGAAGTGGGCGGGTCCAGGCCCCCTTAAGCCCCCTGCCATGCCCAGGGTTTCCCTGGCATCTGTTGCTGGCCCCCAAAGCGGAAGTGGGCGGGTCCAGGCGCCCTTAAGCCCCCTGCCATGCCCATGGTTGCCCTGGCAACTGTTGCTGGCCCCCAAAGCGGAAGTGGGCGGGTCCAGGCCCCCTTAAGCCCCCTGCCATGCCCAGGGTTGCCCTGGCAACTGTTGCTGGCCCCCAAAGCGGAAGTGGGCGGGTCCAGGCCCACTTAAGCCCCCTGACATGCCCAAGGTTGCCCTGGCAACTGTTGCTGGCCCCCAAAGCGGAAGTGGGCGGGTCCTGGCCCCCTTAAGCCCCCTGCCTTGCCCAGGGTTGCCCTGGCAACTGTTGCTGGCCCCCAAAGCGGAAAAGGGCGGGTCCTGGCCCCCTTAAGCCCCCTGCCATGCCCAGGGTTGCCCTGGCAACTGTTGCTGGCCCCCAAAGCGGAAGTGGGCGGGTTCTGGCCCCCTTAATCCCCCTGTCATGCCCAGAGTTGCCCTGGCAACTGTTGCTGGCCCCCAAAGCGGAAGTGGGCGGGTCCTGGCCCCCTTAAGCCCCCTGCCTTGCCCAGGGTTGCCCTGGCAACTGTTGCTGGCCCCCAAAGCGGAAGTGGGCGGGTCCTGGCCCCCTTAAGCCCCCTGCCTTGCCCAGGGTTGCCCTGGCAACTGTTGCTGGCCCCCAAAGCGGAAGTGGGCGGGTCCAGGCCCCCTTAAGCCCCCTGCCATGCCCAGGGTTGCCCTGGCATCTGTTGCTGGCCCCCAAAGCGGAAGTGGGCGGGTCCAGGCGCCCTTAAGTCCCCTGCCATGCCCATGGTTGCCCTGGCAACTGTTGTTGGCCCCCAAAGCGGAAGTGGGCGGGTCCAGGCCCCCTTAAGCCCCCTGCCATGCCCAGGGTTGCCCTGGCAACTGTTGCTGGCCCCCAAAGCGGAAGTGGGCGGGTCCAGGCGCCCTTAAGCCCCCTGCCATGCCCAGGGTTGCCCTGGCAACTGTTGCTGGCCCCCAAAGCGGAAGTGGGCGGGTCCAGGCCCCCTTAAGCCACCTGCCATGCCCAGGGTTGCCCTGGCAACTGTTGCTGGCCCCCAAAGCAGAAGTGGGCGGGTCCAGGCGCCCTTAAGCCCCCTGCCATGCCCAGGGTTGCCCTGGCATCTGTTGCTGGCCCACAAAGCGGAAGTGGGCGGGTCCAGGCGCCCTTAAGCCCCCTGCCATGCCCATGGTTGCCCTGGCAACTGTTGCTGGCCCCCAAAGCGGAAGTGGGCGGGTCCAGGCCCCCTTAAGCCCCCTGCCATGCCCAGGGTTGCCCTGGCAACTGTTGCTGGCCCCCAAAGCGGAAGTGGGCGGGTCCAGGCCCCCTTCAGCCCCCTGCCATGCCCATGGTTGCCCTGGACACTGTTGCTGGCCCCCAAAGCGGAAGTGGGCGGGTCCAGGCCCCCTTAAGCCCCCTGCCATGCCCAGGGTAGACCTGGCAACTGTTGCTGGCCCCCAAAGCGGAAGTGGGCGGGTCCAGGCCCCCTTAAGACCCCTGCCATGCCCAGGGTTGCCCTAAACACTGTTGCTTGCCCCCAAAGCGGAAGTGGGCGGGTCCAGGCCCCCTTCAGCCCCCTGCCATGCCCATGGTTGCCCTGGACACTGTTGCTGGCCCCCAAAGCGGAAGTGGGCGGGTCCAGGCCCCCTTAAGCCCCCTGCCATGCCCAGGGTAGACCTGGCAACTGTTGCTGGCCCCCAAAGCGGAAGTGGGCGGGTCCAGGCCCCCTTAAGCCACCTGCCATGCCCAGGGTTGCCCTGGCAACTGTTGCTGGCCCCCAAAGCAGAAGTGGGCGGGTCCAGGCGCCCTTAAGCCCCCTGCCATGCCCAGAGTTGCCCTGGCATCTGTTGCTGGCCCACAAAGCGGAAGTGGGCGGGTCCAGGCGCCCTTAAGCCCCCTGCCATGCCCATGGTTGCCCTGGCAACTGTTGCTGGCCCCCAAAGCGGAAGTGGGCGGGTCCAGGCCCCCTTAAGCCCCCTGCCATGCCCAGGGTTGCCCTGGCAACTGTTGCTGGCCCCCAAAGCGGAAGTGGGCGGGTCCAGGCCCCCTTCAGCCCCCTGCCATGCCCATGGTTGCCCTGGACACTGTTGCTGGCCCCCAAAGCGGAAGTGGGCGGGTCCAGGCCCCCTTAAGCCCCCTGCCATGCCCAGGGTAGACCTGGCAACTGTTGCTGGCCCCCAAAGCGGAAGTGGGCGGGTCCAGGCCCCCTTAAGACCCCTGCCATGCCCAGGGTTGCCCTAAACACTGTTGCTTGCCCCCAAAGCGGAAGTGGGCGGGTCCTGGCCCCCTTAAGCCCCCTGCCTTGCCCAGGGTTGCCCTGGCAACTGTTGCTGGCCCCCAAAGCGGAAGTGGGCGGGTCCTGGCGCCCTTAAGCCCCCTGCCTTGCCCAGGGTTGCCCTGGCAACTGTTGCTGGCCCCCAAAGCGGAAGTGGGCGGGTCCTGGCCCCCTTAAGCCCCCTGCCATGCCCAGGGTTGCCCTGGCAACTGTTGCTGGCCCCCAAAGCGGAAGTGGGCGTGTCCTGGCCCCCTTAAGCCCCTGCCATGCCCAGGGTTGCCCTGGCAACTGTTGCTGGCCCCCAAAGCGGAAGTGGGCGGGTCCTGGCCCCCTTAAGCCCCCTGCCATGCCCAGGGTTGCCCTGGCAACTGTTGCTGGCCCTCAAAGCGGAAGTGGGCGGGTACTGGCCCCCTTAAGCCCCCTGCCATGCCCAGAGTTGCCCTGGCAACTGTTGCTGGGCCCCAAAGCGGAAGTGGGCGGGTCCTGGCCCCCTTAAGCCCCCTGCCTTGCCCCGGGTTGCCCTGGCAACTGTTGCTGGCCCCCAAAGCGGAAGTGGGCGGGTCCTGGCCCCCTTAAGCCCCCTGCCTTGCCCAGGGTTGCCCTGGCAACTGTTGCTGGCCCCCAAAGCGGAAGTGGGCGGGTCCTGGCCCCCTTAAGCCCCCTGCCTTGCCCAGGGTTGCCCTGGCAACTGTTGCTGGCCCCCAAAGCGGAAGTGGGCGGGTCCTGGCCCCCTTAAGCCCCCTGCCTTGCCCAGGGTTGCCCTGGCAACTGTTGCTGGCCCCCAAAGCGGAAGTGGGCGGGTCCAGGCGCCCTTAAGCCCCCTGCCATGCCCAGGGTTGCCCTGGCAACTGTTGCTGGCCCCCAAAGCGGAAGTGGGCGGGTCCAGGCCCCCTTAAGCCCCCTGCCATGCCCAGGGTTGCCCTGGCAACTGTTGCTGGCCCCCAAAGCGGAAGTGGGCGGGTCCAGGCCCCCTTAAGCCCCCTGCCATGCCCAGGGTTGCCCTGGCATCTGTTGCTGGCCCCCAAAGCGGAAGTGGGCGGGTCCAGGCGCCCTTAAGCCCCCTGCCATGCCCAGAGTTGCCCTGGCAACTGTTGCTGAACCCCAAAGCGGAAGTGGGCGGGTCCTGGCCCCCTTAAGCCCCCTGCCTTGCCCAGGGTTGCCCTGGCAACTGTTGCTGGCCCCCAAAGCGGAAGTGGGCGGGTCCAGGCCCACTTAAGCCCCCTGCCATGCCCAAGGTTGCCCTGGCAACTGTTGCTGGCCCCCAAAGCGGAAGTGGGCGGGTCCTGGCCCCCTTAAGCCCCCTGCCTTGCCCAGGGTTGCCCTGGCAACTGTTGCTGGCCCCCAAAGCGGAAAAGGGCGGGTCCTGGCCCCCTTAAGCCCCCTGCCTTGCCCAGGGTTGCCCTGGCAACTGTTGCTGGCCCCCAAAGCGGAAGTGGGCGGGTCCTGGCCCCCTTAAGCCCCCTGCCATGCCCAGGGTTGCCCTGGCAACTGTTGCTGGCCCCCAAAGCGGAAGTGGGCGGGTCCTGGCCCCCTTAAGCCCCCTGCCTTGCCCAGGGTTGCCCTGGCAACTGTTGCTGGCCCCCAAAGCGGAAGTGGGCGGGTCCTGGCGCCCTTAAGCCCCCTGCCTTGCCCAGGGTTGCCCTGGCAACTGTTGCTGGCCCCCAAAGCGGAAGTGGGCGGGTCCTGGCCCCCTTAAGCCCCCTGCCATGCCCAGGGTTGCCCTGGCAACTGTTGCTGGCCCCCAAAGCGGAAGTGGGCGGGTCCTGGCCCCCTTAAGCCCCTGCCATGCCCAGGGTTGCCCTGGCAAATGTTGCTGGCCCCCAAATCGGAAGTGGGCGGGTCCTGGCCCCCTTAAGCCCCCTGCCATGCCCAGGGTTGCCCTGGCAACTGTTGCTGGCCCTCGAAGCGGAAGTGGGCGGGTCCTGGCCCCCTTTAGCCCCCTGCCATGCCCAGAGTTGCCCTGGCAACTGTTGCTGGGCCCCAAAGCGGAAGTGGGCGGGTCCTGGCCCCCTTAAGCCCCCTGCCTTGCCCAGGGTTGCCCTGGCAACTGTTGCTGGCCCCCAAAGCGGAAGTGGGCGGGTCCTGGCCCCCTTAAGCCCCCTGCCTTGCCCAGGGTTGCCCTGGCAACTGTTGCTGGCCCCCAAAGCGGAAGTGGGCGGGTCCTGGCCCCCTTAAGCCCCCTGCCTTGCCCAGGGTTGCCCTGGCAACTGTTGCTGGCCCCCAAAGCGGAAGTGGGCGGGTCCTGGCCCCCTTAAGCCCCCTGCCATGCCCAGGGTTGCCCTGGCAACTGTTGCTGGCCCCCAAAGCGGAAGTGGGCGGGTCCTGGCCCCCTGCCATGCCCAGGGTTGCCCTGGCAACTGTTGCTGGCCCCCAAAGCGGAAGTGGGCGGGTCCTGGCCCCCTTAAGCCCCCTGCCATGCCCAGAGTTGCCCTGGCAACTGTTGCTGAACCCCAAAGCGGAAGTGGGCGGGTCCTGGCCCCCTTAAGCCCCCTGCCTTGCCCAGGGTTGCCCTGGCAACTGTTGCTGGCCCCCAAAGCGGAAGTGGGCGGGTCCTGGCCCCCTTAAGCCCCCTGCCATGCCCAGGGTTGCCCTGGCAACTGTTGCTGGCCCCCAAAGCGGAAGTGGGCGGGTCCTGGCCCCCTTAAGCCCCCTGCCTTGCCCAGGGTTGCCCTGGCAACTGTTGCTGGCCCCCAAAGCGGAAGTGGGCGGGTCCTGGCGCCCTTAAGCCCCCTGCCTTGCCCAGGGTTGCCCTGGCAACTGTTGCTGGCCCCCAAAGCGGAAGTGGGCGGGTCCTGGCCCCCTTAAGCCCCCTGCCATGCCCAGGGTTGCCCTGGCAACTGTTGCTGGCCCCCAAAGCGGAAGTGGGCGGGTCCTGGCCCCCTTAAGCCCCCTGCCTTGCCCAGGGTTGCCCTGGCAACTGTTGCTGGCCCCCAAAGCGGAAGTGGGCGGGTCCTGGCGCCCTTAAGCCCCCTGCCTTGCCCAGGGTTGCCCTGGCAACTGTTGCTGGCCCCCAAAGCGGAAGTGGGCGGGTCCTGGCCCCCTTAAGCCCCCTGCCATGCCCAGGGTTGCCCTGGCAACTGTTGCTGGCCCCCAAAGCGGAAGTGGGCGGGTCCTGGCCCCCTTAAGCCCCTGCCATGCCCAGGGTTGCCCTGGCAAATGTTGCTGGCCCCCAAATCGGAAGTGGGCGGGTCCTGGCCCCCTTAAGCCCCCTGCCATGCCCAGGGTTGCCCTGGCAACTGTTGCTGGCCCTCGAAGCGGAAGTGGGCGGGTCCTGGCCCCCTTTAGCCCCCTGCCATGCCCAGAGTTGCCCTGGCAACTGTTGCTGGGCCCCAAAGCGGAAGTGGGCGGGTCCTGGCCCCCTTAAGCCCCCTGCCTTGCCCAGGGTTGCCCTGGCAACTGTTGCTGGCCCCCAAAGCGGAAGTGGGCGGGTCCTGGCCCCCTTAAGCCCCCTGCCTTGCCCAGGGTTGCCCTGGCAACTGTTGCTGGCCCCCAAAGCGGAAGTGGGCGGGTCCTGGCCCCCTTAAGCCCCCTGCCTTGCCCAGGGTTGCCCTGGCAACTGTTGCTGGCCCCCAAAGCGGAAGTGGGCGGGTCCTTGCCCCCTTAAGCCCCCTGCCTTGCCCAGGGTTGCCCTGGCAACTGTTGCTGGCCCCCAAAGCGGAAGTGGGCGGGTCCAGGCCCCTTAAGCCCCTGCCATGCCCAGGGTTGCCCTGGCAACTGTTGCTGGCCCCCAAAGCGGGAAGTGGGCGGGTCCAGGTGCCCTTAAGCCCCCTGCCATGCCCAGGGTTGCCCTGCACTGTTGCTGGCCCCCAAAGCGGAAGTGGGCGGGTCCAGGCCCCTTAAGCCCCCTGCCATGCCCAGGGTTGCCCTGGCAACTGTTGCTGGCCCCCAAAGCGGAAGTGGGCGGGTCCTGGCCCCCTTAAGCCCCCTGCCATGCCCAGGGTTGCCCTGGCAACTGTTGCTGGCCCCCAAAGCAGAAGTGGGCGGGTCCAGGCGCCCTTAAGCCCCCTGCCATGCCCAGGGTTGCCCTGGCAACTGTTGCTGGCCCCCAAAGCGGAAGTGGCGGGTCCAGGCCCCCCTTAAGCCACCTGCCATGCCCAGGGTTGCCCTGGCAACTGTTGCTGGCCCCCAAAGCGGAAGTGGGCGGGTCCAGGCCCCCTTAAGCCCCCTGCCATGCCCAGGGTTGCCCTGGCAAATGTTGCTGGCCCCCAAAGCGGAAGTGGGCGGGTCCAGGCCCCCTTAAGCCCCCTGCCATGCCCAGGGTTGCCCTGGCAACTGTCTGCTGGCCCCCAAAGCGGAAGTGGGCGGGTCCAGGCCCCCTTAAGCCCCCTGCCATGCCCAGGGTTGCCCTGGCAACTGTTGCTGGCCCCAAAGCGGAAGTGGGCGGGTCCAGGCCCCCTTAAGCCCCCTGCCATGCCCAGGATTGCCCTGGCAACTGTTGCTGGCCCCCAAAGCGGAGTGGGCGGGTCCTGGCCCCCTTAAGCCCCCTGCCATGCCCAGGGTTGCCCTGGCAACTTTGCTGGCCCCCAAAGCGGAAGTGGGCGGGTCCTGGCCCCCTTAAGCCCCCTGCCATGCCCAGGGTTGCCCTGGCAACTGTTGCTGGCCCCCAAAGCGGAAGTGGGCGGGTCCTGGCCCCCTTAAGCCCCCTGCCTTGCCCAGGGTTGCCCTGGCAACTGTTGCTGGCCCCCAAAGCGGAAGTGGGCGGGTCCTGGCGCCCTTAAGCCCCCTGCCTTGCCCAGGGTTGCCCTGGCAACTGTTGCTGGCCCCCAAAGCGGAAGTGGGCGGGTCCTGCCCCCTTAAGCCCCCTGCCATGCCCAGGGTTTGCCCTGGCAACTGTTGCTGGCCCCCAAAGCGGAAGTGGGCGTGTCCTGGCCCCCTTAAGCCCCTGCCATGCCCAGGGTTGCCCTGGCAACTGTTGCTGGCCCCCAAAGCGAAGTGGGCGGGTCCTGGCCCCCTTAAGCCCCCTGCCATGCCCAGGGTTGCCCTGGCAACTGTTGCTGGCCCTCAAAGCGGAAGTGGGCGGGTACTGGCCCCCTTAAGCCCCCTGCCATGCCCAGAGTTGCCCTGGCAACTGTTGCTGGGCCCCAAAGCGGAAGTGGGCGGGTCCTGGCCCCCTTAAGCCCCCTGCCATGCCCATGGTTGCCCTGGACACTGTTGCTGGCCCCCAAAGCGGAAGTGGGCGGGTCCAGGCCCCCTTAAGCCCCCTGCCATGCCCAGGGTAGACCTGGCAACTGTTGCTGGCCCCCAAAGCGGAAGTGGGCGGGTCCAGGCCCCCTTAAGCCACCTGCCATGCCCAGGGTTGCCCTGGCAACTGTTGCTGGCCCCCAAAGCAGAAGTGGGCGGGTCCAGGCGCCTTAAGCCCCCTGCCATGCCCAGAGTTGCCCTGGCATCTGTTGCTGGCCCACAAAGCGGAAGTGGGCGGGTCCAGGCGCCCTTAAGCCCCCTGCCATGCCCATGGTTGCCCTGGCAACTGTTGCTGGCCCCCAAAGCGGAAGTGGGCGGGTCCAGGCCCCCTTAAGCCCCCTGCCATGCCCAGGGTTGCCCTGGCAACTGTTGCTGGCCCCCAAAGCGGAAGTGGGCGGGTCCAGGCCCCCTTCAGCCCCCTGCCATGCCCATGGTTGCCCTGGACACTGTTGCTGGCCCCCAAAGCGGAAGTGGGCGGGTCCAGGCCCCTTAAGCCCCCTGCCATGCCCAGGGTAGACCTGGCAACTGTTGCTGGCCCCCAAAGCGGAAGTGGGCGGGTCCAGGCCCCCTTAAGACCCCTGCCATGCCCAGGGTTGCCCTAAACACTGTTGCTTGCCCCCAAAGCGGAAGTGGGCGGGTCCTGGCCCCCTTAAGCCCCCTGCCTTGCCCAGGGTTGCCCTGGCAACTGTTGCTGGCCCCCAAAGCGGAAGTGGGCGGGTCCTGGCGCCCTTAAGCCCCCTGCCTTGCCCAGGGTTGCCCTGGCAACTGTTGCTGGCCCCCAAAGCGGAAGTGGGCGGGTCCTGGCCCCTTAAGCCCCCTGCCATGCCCAGGGTTGCCCTGGCAACTGTTGCTGGCCCCCCAAAGCGGAAGTGGGCGTGTCCTGGCCCCCTTAAGCCCCTGCCATGCCCAGGGTTGCCCTGGCAACTGTTGCTGGCCCCCAAAGCGGAAGTGGGCGGGTCCTGGCCCCCTTAAGCCCCCTGCCATGCCCAGGGTTGCCCTGGCAACTGTTGCTGGCCCTCAAAGCGGAAGTGGGCGGGTACTGGCCCCCTTAAGCCCCCTGCCATGCCCAGAGTTGCCCTGGCAACTGTTGCTGGGCCCCCAAAGCGGAAGTGGGCGGTCCTGGCCCCTTAAGCCCCTGCCTTGCCCCGGGTTGCCCTGGCAACTGTTGCTGGCCCCCAAAGCGGAAGTGGGCGGGTCCTGGCCCCCTTAAGCCCCCTGCCTTGCCCAGGGTTGCCCTGGCAACTGTTGCTGGCCCCCAAAGCGGAAGTGGGCGGGTCCTGGCCCCCCTTAAGCCCCCTGCCTTGCCCAGGGTTGCCCTGGCAACTGTTGCTGGCCCCCAAAGCGGAAGTGGGCGGGTCCTGGCCCCCTTAAGCCCCCTGCCTTGCCCAGGGTTGCCCTGGCAACTGTTGCTGGCCCCAAAGCGGAAGTGGGCGGGTCCAGGCGCCCTTAAGCCCCCTGCCATGCCCAGGGTTGCCCTGGCAACTGTTGCTGGCCCCCAAAGCGGAAGTGGGCGGGTCCAGGCCCCCTTAAGCCCCCTGCCATGCCCAGGGTTGCCCTGGCAACTGTTGCTGGCCCCCAAAGCGGAAGTGGGCGGGTCCAGGCCCCCTTAAGCCCCCTGCCATGCCCAGGGTTTGCCCTGGCATCTGTTGCTGGCCCCCAAAGCGGAAGTGGGCGGGTCCAGGCGCCCCTTAAGCCCCCTGCCATGCCCAGAGTTGCCCTGGCAACTGTTGCTGAACCCCAAAGCGGAAGTGGGCGGGTCCTGGCCCCTTAAGCCCCCCTGCCTTGCCCAGGGTTGCCCTGGCAACTGTTGCTGGCCCCCAAAGCGGAAGTGGGCGGGTCCAGGCCCACTTAAGCCCCTGCCATGCCCAAGGTTGCCCTGGCAACTGTTGCTGGCCCCCAAAGCGGAAGTGGGCGGGTCCTGGCCCCCCTTAAGCCCCCTGCCTTGCCCAGGGTTGCCCTGGCAACTGTTGCTGGCCCCCAAAGCGGAAAAGGGCGGGTCCTGGCCCCCTTAAGCCCCCTGCCTTGCCCAGGGTTGCCCTGGCAACTGTTGCTGGCCCCCAAAGCGGAAGTGGGCGGGTCCTGGCCCCCTTAAGCCCCCTGCCATGCCCAGGGTTGCCCTGGCAACTGTTGCTGGCCCCCAAAGCGGAAGTGGGCGGGTCCTGGCCCCCTTAAGCCCCCTGCCTTGCCCAGGGTTGCCCTGGCAACTGTTGCTGGCCCCCAAAGCGGAAGTGGGCGGGTCCTGGCGCCCTTAAGCCCCCTGCCTTGCCCAGGGTTGCCCTGGCAACTGTTGCTGGCCCCCAAAGCGGAAGTGGGCGGGTCCTGGCCCCTTAAGCCCCCTGCCATGCCAGGGTTGCCCTGGCAACTGTTGCTGGCCCCCAAAGCGGAAGTGGGCGGGTCCTGGCCCCCTTAAGCCCCTGCCATGCCCAGGGTTGCCCTGGCAAATGTTGCTGGCCCCCAAATCGGAAGTGGGCGGGTCCTGGCCCCCTTAAGCCCCCTGCCATGCCCAGGGTTGCCCTGGCAACTGTTGCTGGCCCTCGAAGCGGAAGTGGGCGTCCCCCTGCCATGCCCAGAGTTGCCCTGGCAACTGTTGCTGGGCCCCAAAGCGGAAGTGGGCGGGTCCTGGCCCCCTTAAGCCCCTGCCTTGCCCAGGGTTGCCCTGGCAACTGTTGCTGGCCCCCAAAGCGGAAGTGGGCGGGTCCTGGCCCCCTTAAGCCCCCTGCCTTGCCCAGGGTTGCCCTGGCAACTGTTGCTGGCCCCCAAAGCGGAAGTGGGCGGGTCCTGGCCCCCTTAAGCCCCCTGCCTTGCCCAGGGTTGCCCTGGCAACTGTTGCTGGCCCCCAAAGCGGAAGTGGGCGGGTCCTGGCCCCCTTAAGCCCCCTGCCATGCCCAGGGTTGCCCTGGCAACTGTTGCTGGCCCCCAAAGCGGAAGTGGGCGGGTCCTGGCCCCTTATAGCCCCCTAGCCCGCCGCCATGCCCAGGGTTGCCCTGGCAACTGTTGCTGGCCCCCAAAGCGGAAGTGGGCGGGTCCTGGCCCCCTTAAGCCCCCTGCCATGCCCAGAGTTGCCCTGGCAACTGTTGCTGAACCCCAAAGCGGAAGTGGGCGGGTCCTGGCCCCCTTAAGCCCCCTGCCTTGCCCAGGGTTGCCCTGGCAACTGTTGCTGGCCCCCAAAGCGGAAGTGGGCGGGTCCTGGCCCCCTTAAGCCCCCTGCCATGCCCAGGGTTGCCCTGGCAACTGTTGCTGGCCCCCAAAGCGGAAGTGGGCGGGTCCTGGCCCCCTTAAGCCCCCTGCCTTGCCCAGGGTTGCCCTGGCAACTGTTGCTGGCCCCCAAAGCGGAAGTGGGCGGGTCCTGGCGCCCTTAAGCCCCCTGCCTTGCCCAGGGTTGCCCTGGCAACTGTTGCTGGCCCCCAAAGCGGAAGTGGGCGGGTCCTGGCCCCCTTAAGCCCCCTGCCATGCCCAGGGTTGCCCTGGCAACTGTTGCTGGCCCCCAAAGCGGAAGTGGGCGGGTCCTGGCCCCCTTAAGCCCCCTGCCTTGCCCAGGGTTGCCCTGGCAACTGTTGCTGGCCCCCAAAGCGGAAGTGGGCGGGTCCTGGCGCCCTTAAGCCCCCTGCCTTGCCCAGGGTTGCCCTGGCAACTGTTGCTGGCCCCCAAAGCGGAAGTGGGCGGGTCCTGGCCCCCTTAAGCCCCCTGCCATGCCCAGGGTTGCCCTGGCAACTGTTGCTGGCCCCCAAAGCGGAAGTGGGCGGGTCCTGGCCCCCTTAAGCCCCTGCCATGCCCAGGGTTGCCCTGGCAAATGTTGCTGGCCCCCAAATCGGAAGTGGGCGGGTCCTGGCCCCCTTAAGCCCCCTGCCATGCCCAGGGTTGCCCTGGCAACTGTTGCTGGCCCTCGAAGCGGAAGTGGGCGGGTCCTGGCCCCCTTTAGCCCCCTGCCATGCCCAGAGTTGCCCTGGCAACTGTTGCTGGGCCCCAAAGCGGAAGTGGGCGGGTCCTGGCCCCCTTAAGCCCCCTGCCTTGCCCAGGGTTGCCCTGGCAACTGTTGCTGGCCCCCAAAGCGGAAGTGGGCGGGTCCTGGCCCCTTAAGCCCCTGCCTTGCCCAGGGTTGCCCTGGCAACTGTTGCTGGCCCCCAAAGCGGAAGTGGGCGGGTCCTGGCCCCCTTAAGCCCCCTGCCTTGCCCAGGGTTGCCCTGGCAACTGTTGCTGGCCCCCAAAGCGGAAGTGGGCGGGTCCTTGCCCCCTTAAGCCCCCTGCCTTGCCCAGGGTTGCCCTGGCAACTGTTGCTGGCCCCCAAAGCGGAAGTGGGCGGGTCCAGGCCCCCTTAAGCCCCCTGCCATGCCCAGGGTTGCCCTGGCAACTGTTGCTGGCCCCCAAAGCGGAAGTGGGCGGGTCCAGGTGCCCTTAAGCCCCCTGCCATGCCCAGGGTTGCCCTGGCAACTGTTGCTGGCCCCCAAAGCGGAAGTGGGCGGGTCCAGGCCCCCTTAAGCCCCCTGCCATGCCCAGGGTTGCCCTGGCAACTGTTGCTGGCCCCCAAAGCGGAAGTGGGCGGGTCCTGGCCCCCTTAAGCCCCCTGCCATGCCCAGGGTTGCCCTGGCAACTGTTGCTGGCCCCCAAAGCAGAAGTGGGCGGGTCCAGGCGCCCTTAAGCCCCCTGCCATGCCCAGGGTTGCCCTGGCAACTGTTGCTGGCCCCCAAAGCGGAAGTGGGCGGGTCCAGGCCCCCTTAAGCCACCTGCCATGCCCAGGGTTGCCCTGGCAACTGTTGCTGGCCCCCAAAGCGGAAGTGGGCGGGTCCAGGCCCCCTTAAGCCCCTGCCATGCCCAGGGTTGCCCTGGCAAATGTTGCTGGCCCCCAAAGCGGAAGTGGGCGGGTCCAGGCCCCCTTAAGCCCCCTGCCATGCCCAGGGTTGCCCTGGCAACTGTTGCTGGCCCCCAAAGCGGAAGTGGGCGGGTCCAGGCCCCCTTAAGCCCCCTGCCATGCCCAGGGTTGCCCTGGCAACTGTTGCTGGCCCCCAAAGCGGAAGTGGGCGGGTCCAGGCCCCCTTAAGCCCCCTGCCATGCCCAGGATTGCCCTGGCAACTGTTGCTGGCCCCCAAAGCGGAAGTGGGCGGGTCCTGGCCCCCTTAAGCCCCCTGCCATGCCCAGGGTTGCCCTGGCAACTGTTGCTGGCCCCCAAAGCGGAAGTGGGCGGGTCCTGGCCCCCTTAAGCCCCCTGCCATGCCCAGGGTTGCCCTGGCAACTGTTGCTGGCCCCCAAAGCGGAAGTGGGCGGGTCCTGGCCCCCTTAAGCCCCCTGCCTTGCCCAGGGTTGCCCTGGCAACTGTTGCTGGCCCCCAAAGCGGAAGTGGGCGGGTCCTGGCGCCCTTAAGCCCCCTGCCTTGCCCAGGGTTGCCCTGGCAACTGTTGCTGGCCCCCAAAGCGGAAGTGGGCGGGTCCTGGCCCCCTTAAGCCCCCTGCCATGCCCAGGGTTGCCCTGGCAACTGTTGCTGGCCCCCAAAGCGGAAGTGGGCGTGTCCTGGCCCCCTTAAGCCCCTGCCATGCCCAGGGTTGCCCTGGCAACTGTTGCTGGCCCCCAAAGCGGAAGTGGGCGGGTCCTGGCCCCCTTAAGCCCCCTGCCATGCCCAGGGTTGCCCTGGCAACTGTTGCTGGCCCTCAAAGCGGAAGTGGGCGGGTACTGGCCCCCTTAAGCCCCCTGCCATGCCCAGAGTTGCCCTGGCAACTGTTGCTGGGCCCCAAAGCGGAAGTGGGCGGGTCCTGGCCCCCTTAAGCCCCCTGCCTTGCCCCGGGTTGCCCTGGCAACTGTTGCTGGCCCCCCAAAGCGGAAGTGGGCGGGTCCTGGCCCCCTTAAGCCCCCTGCCTTGCCCAGGGTTGCCCTGGCAACTGTTGCTGGCCCCCAAAGCGGAAGTGGGCGGGTCCTGGCCCCCTTAAGCCCCCTGCCTTGCCCAGGGTTGCCCTGGCAACTGTTGCTGGCCCCCAAAGCGGAAGTGGGCGGGTCCTGGCCCCCTTAAGCCCCCTGCCTTGCCCAGGGTTGCCCTGGCAACTGTTGCTGGCCCCCAAAGCGGAAGTGGGCGGGTCCAGGCGCCCTTAAGCCCCCTGCCATGCCCAGGGTTGCCCTGGCAACTGTTGCTGGCCCCCAAAGCGGAAGTGGGCGGGTCCAGGCCCCTTAAGCCCCCTGCCATGCCCAGGGTTGCCCTGGCAACTGTTGCTGGCCCCCAAAGCGGAAGTGGGCGGGTCCAGGCCCCCTTAAGCCCCCTGCCATGCACAGGGTTGCCCTGGCATCTGTTGCTGGCCCCCAAAGCGGAAGTGGGCGGGTCCAGGCGCCCTTAAGCCCCCTGCCATGCCCAGAGTTGCCCTGGCAACTGTTGCTGAACCCCAAAGCGGAAGTGGGCGGGTCCTGGCCCCCTTAAGCCCCCTGCCTTGCCCAGGGTTGCCCTGGCAACTGTTGCTGGCCCCCAAAGCGGAAGTGGGCGGGTCCAGGCCCACTTAAGCCCCCTGCCATGCCCAAGGTTGCCCTGGCAACTGTTGCTGGCCCCCAAAGCGGAAGTGGGCGGGTCCTGGCCCCCTTAAGCCCCCTGCCTTGCCCAGGGTTGCCCTGGCAACTGTTGCTGGCCCCCAAAGCGGAAAAGGGCGGGTCCTGGCCCCCTTAAGCCCCTGCCTTGCCCAGGGTTGCCCTGGCAACTGTTGCTGGCCCCCAAAGCGGAAGTGGGCGGGTCCAGGCCCCCTTAAGCCCCCTGCCATGCCCAGGGTTGCCCTGGCAACTGTTGCTGGCCCCCAAAGCGGAAGTGGGCGGGTCCAGGCCCCCTTAAGCCCCCTGCCATGCCCAGGGTTGCCCTGGCAACTGTTGCTGGCCCCCAAAGCGGAAGTGGGCGGGTCCAGGCCCCCTTAAGCCCCCTGCCATGCCCAGGATTGCCCTGGCAACTGTTGCTGGCCCCCAAAGCGGAAGTGGGCGGGTCCTGGCCCCCTTAAGCCCCCTGCCATGCCCAGGGTTGCCCTGGCAACTGTTGCTGGCCCCCAAAGCGGAAGTGGGCGGGTCCTGGCCCCCTTAAGCCCCTGCCATGCCCAGGGTTGCCCTGGCAACTGTTGCTGGCCCCCAAAGCGGAAGTGGGCGGGTCCTGGCCCCCTTAAGCCCCCTGCCTTGCCCAGGGTTGCCCTGGCAACTGTTGCTGGCCCCCAAAGCGGAAGTGGGCGGGTCCTGGCGCCCTTAAGCCCCCTGCCTTGCCCAGGGTTGCCCTGGCAACTGTTGCTGGCCCCCAAAGCGGAAGTGGGCGGGTCCTGGCCCCCTTAAGCCCCCTGCCATGCCCAGGGTTGCCCTGGCACTGTTGCTGGCCCCCAAAGCGGAAGTGGGCGTGTCCTGGCCCCCTTAAGCCCCTGCCATGCCCAGGGTTGCCCTGGCAACTGTTGCTGGCCCCCAAAGCGGAAGTGGGCGGGTCCTGGCCCCCTTAAGCCCCCTGCCATGCCCAGGGTTGCCCTGGCAACTGTTGCTGGCCCTCAAAGCGGAAGTGGGCGGGTACTGGCCCCCTTAAGCCCCCTGCCATGCCCAGAGTTGCCCTGGCAACTGTTGCTGGGCCCCAAAGCGGAAGTGGGCGGGTCCTGGCCCCCTTAAGCCCCCTGCCATGCCCATGGTTGCCCTGGACACTGTTGCTGGCCCCCAAAGCGGAAGTGGGCGGGTCCAGGCCCCCTTAAGCCCCCTGCCATGCCCAGGGTAGACCTGGCAACTGTTGCTGGCCCCCAAAGCGGAAGTGGGCGGGTCCAGGCCCCCTTAAGCCACCTGCCATGCCCAGGGTTGCCCTGGCAACTGTTGCTGGCCCCCAAAGCAGAAGTGGGCGGGTCAGGCGCCCTTAAGCCCCTGCCATGCCCAGAGTTGCCCTGGCATCTGTTGCTGGCCCACAAAGCGGAAGTGGGCGGGTCCAGGCGCCCTTAAGCCCCCTGCCATGCCCATGGTTGCCCTGGCAACTGTTGCTGGCCCCCAAAGCGGAAGTGGGCGGGTCCAGGCCCCCTTAAGCCCCCTGCCATGCCCAGGGTTGCCCTGGCAACTGTTGCTGGCCCCCAAAGCGGAAGTGGGCGGGTCCAGGCCCCCTTCAGCCCCCTGCCATGCCCATGGTTGCCCTGGACACTGTTGCTGGCCCCCAAAGCGGAAGTGGGGCGGGTCCAGGCCCCCTTAAGCCCCCTGCCATGCCCAGGGTAGACCTGGCAACTGTTGCTGGCCCCCAAAGCGGAAGTGGGCGGGTCCAGGCCCCCTTAAGACCCCTGCCATGCCCAGGGTTGCCCTAAACACTGTTGCTTGCCCCCAAAGCGGAAGTGGGCGGGTCCTGGCCCCCTTAAGCCCCCTGCCTTGCCCAGGGTTGCCCTGGCAACTGTTGCTGGGCCCCCAAAGCGGAAGTGGGCGGGTCCTGGCGCCCTTAAGCCCCCTGCCTTGCCCAGGGTTGCCCTGGCAACTGTTGCTGGCCCCCAAAGCGGAAGTGGGCGGGTCCTGGCCCCCTTAAGCCCCCTGCCATGCCCAGGGTTGCCCTGGCAACTGTTGCTGGCCCCCAAAGCGGAAGTGGGCGTGTCCTGGCCCCCTTAAGCCCCTGCCATGCCCAGGGTTGCCCTGGCAACTGTTGCTGGCCCCCAAAGCGGAAGTGGGCGGGTCCTGGCCCCCTTAAGCCCCCTGCCATGCCCAGGGTTGCCCTGGCAACTGTTGCTGGCCCTCAAAGCGGAAGTGGGCGGGTACTGGCCCCCTTAAGCCCCCTGCCATGCCCAGAGTTGCCCTGGCAACTGTTGCTGGGCCCCAAAGCGGAAGTGGGCGGGTCCTGGCCCCCTTAAGCCCCCTGCCTTGCCCCGGGTTGCCCTGGCAACTGTTGCTGGCCCCCAAAGCGGAAGTGGGCGGGTCCTGGCCCCCTTAAGCCCCCTGCCTTGCCCAGGGTTGCCCTGGCAACTGTTGCTGGCCCCCAAAGCGGAAGTGGGCGGGTCCTGGCCCCCTTAAGCCCCCTGCCTTGCCCAGGGTTGCCCTGGCAACTGTTGCTGGCCCCCAAAGCGGAAGTGGGCGGGTCCTGGCCCCCTTAAGCCCCCTGCCTTGCCCAGGGTTGCCCTGGCAACTGTTGCTGGCCCCCAAAGCGGAAGTGGGCGGGTCCAGGCGCCCTTAAGCCCCCTGCCATGCCCAGGGTTGCCCTGGCAACTGTTGCTGGCCCCCAAAGCGGAAGTGGGCGGGTCCAGGCCCCCTTAAGCCCCTGCCATGCCCAGGGTTGCCCTGGCAACTGTTGCTGGCCCCCAAAGCGGAAGTGGGCGGGTCCAGGCCCCCTTTAAGCCCCCTGCCATGCCCAGGGTTGCCCTGGCATCTGTTGCTGGCCCCAAAGCGGAAGTGGGCGGGTCCAGGCGCCCTTAAGCCCCCTGCCATGCCCAGAGTTGCCCTGGCAACTGTTGCTGAACCCCAAAGCGGAAGTGGGCGGGTCCTGGCCCCCTTAAGCCCCCTGCCTTGCCCAGGGTTGCCCTGGCAACTGTTGCTGGCCCCCAAAGCGGAAGTGGGCGGGTCCAGGCCCACTTAAGCCCCCTGCCATGCCCAAGGTTGCCCTGGCAACTGTTGCTGGCCCCCAAAGCGGAAGTGGGCGGGTCCTGGCCCCCTTAAGCCCCCTGCCTTGCCCAGGGTTGCCCTGGCAACTGTTGCTGGCCCCCAAAGCGGAAAAGGGCGGGTCCTGGCCCCCTTAAGCCCCCTGCCTTGCCCAGGGTTGCCCTGGCAACTGTTGCTGGCCCCCAAAGCGGAAGTGGGCGGGTCCTGGCCCCCTTAAGCCCCCTGCCATGCCCAGGGTTGCCCTGGCAACTGTTGCTGGCCCCCAAAGCGGAAGTGGGCGGGTCCTGGCCCCCTTAAGCCCCCTGCCTTGCCCAGGGTTGCCCTGGCAACTGTTGCTGGCCCCCAAAGCGGAAGTGGGCGGGTCCTGGCGCCCTTAAGCCCCCTGCCTTGCCCAGGGTTGCCCTGGCAACTGTTGCTGGCCCCCAAAGCGGAAGTGGGCGGGTCCTGGCCCCCTTAAGCCCCCTGCCATGCCCAGGGTTGCCCTGGCAACTGTTGCTGGCCCCCAAAGCGGAAGTGGGCGGGTCCTGGCCCCCTTAAGCCCCTGCCATGCCCAGGGTTGCCCTGGCAAATGTTGCTGGCCCCCAAATCGGAAGTGGGCGGGTCCTGGCCCCTTAAGCCCCCTGCCATGCCCAGGGTTGCCCTGGCAACTGTTGCTGGCCCTCGAAGCGGAAGTGGGCGGGTCCTGGCCCCCTTTAGCCCCCTGCCATGCCCAGAGTTGCCCTGGCAACTGTTGCTGGGCCCCAAAGCGGAAGTGGGCGGGTCCTGGCCCCCTTAAGCCCCCTGCCTTGCCCAGGGTTGCCCTGGCAACTGTTGCTGGCCCCCAAAGCGGAAGTGGGCGGGTCCTGGCCCCCTTAAGCCCCCTGCCTTGCCCAGGGTTGCCCTGGCAACTGTTGCTGGCCCCCAAAGCGGAAGTGGGCGGGTCCTGGCCCCCTTAAGCCCCCTGCCTTGCCCAGGGTTGCCCTGGCAACTGTTGCTGGCCCCCAAAGCGGAAGTGGGCGGGTCCTGGCCCCCTTAAGCCCCCTGCCATGCCCAGGGTTTGCCCTGGCAACTGTTGCTGGCCCCCAAAGCGGAAGTGGGCGGGTCCTGGCCCCCTGCCATGCCCAGGGTTGCCCTGGCAACTGTTGCTGGCCCCCAAAGCGGAAGTGGGCGGGTCCTGGCCCCCTTAAGCCCCCTGCCATGCCCAGAGTTGCCCTGGCAACTGTTGCTGAACCCCAAAGCGGAAGTGGGCGGGTCCTGGCCCCCTTAAGCCCCCTGCCTTGCCCAGGGTTGCCCTGGCAACTGTTGCTGGCCCCCAAAGCGGAAGTGGGCGGGTCCTGGCCCCCTTAAGCCCCCTGCCATGCCCAGGGTTGCCCTGGCAACTGTTGCTGGCCCCCAAAGCGGAAGTGGGCGGGTCCTGGCCCCCTTAAGCCCCCTGCCTTGCCCAGGGTTGCCCTGGCAACTGTTGCTGGCCCCCAAAGCGGAAGTGGGCGGGTCCTGGCGCCCTTAAGCCCCCTGCCTTGCCCAGGGTTGCCCTGGCAACTGTTGCTGGCCCCCAAAGCGGAAGTGGGCGGGTCCTGGCCCCCTTAAGCCCCCTGCCATGCCCAGGGTTGCCCTGGCAACTGTTGCTGGCCCCCAAAAGCGGAAGTGGGCGGTCCTGGCCCCCTTAAGCCCCCTGCCTTGCCCAGGGTTGCCCTGGCAACTGTTGCTGGCCCCCAAAGCGGAAGTGGGCGGGTCCTGGCGCCCTTAAGCCCCCTGCCTTGCCCAGGGTTGCCCTGGCAACTGTTGCTGGCCCCCAAAGCGGAAGTGGGCGGGTCCTGGCCCCTTAAGCCCCCTGCCATGCCCAGGGTTGCCCTGGCAACTGTTGCTGGCCCCCAAAGCGGAAGTGGGCGGGTCCTGGCCCCCTTAAGCCCCTGCCATGCCCAGGGTTGCCCTGGCAAATGTTGCTGGCCCCCAAATCGGAAGTGGGCGGGGTCCTGGCCCCCTTAAGCCCCCTGCCATGCCCAGGGTTGCCCTGGCAACTGTTGCTGGCCCTCGAAGCGGAAGTGGGCGGGTCCTGGCCCCCTTTAGCCCCCTGCCATGCCCCAGAGTTGCCCTGGCAACTGTTGCTGGGCCCCAAAGCGGAAGTGGGCGGGTCCTGGCCCCCCTTAAGCCCCCTGCCTTGCCCAGGGTTGCCCTGGCAACTGTTGCTGGCCCCCAAAGCGGAAGTGGGCGGGTCCTGGCCCCCTTAAGCCCCCTGCCTTGCCCAGGGTTGCCCTGGCAACTGTTGCTGGCCCCCAAAGCGGAAGTGGGCGGGTCCTGGCCCCCTTAAGCCCCCTGCCTTGCCCAGGGTTGCCCTGGCAACTGTTGCTGGCCCCCAAAGCGGAAGGTGGGCGGGTCCTTGCCCCCTTAAGCCCCTGCCTTGCCCAGGGTTGCCCTGGCAACTGTTGCTGGCCCCCAAAGCGGAAGTGGGCGGTCCAGGCCCCCTTAAGCCCCCTGCCATGCCCAGGGTTGCCCTGGCAACTGTTGCTGGCCCCCAAAGCGGAAGTGGGCGGGTCCAGGTGCCCTTAAGTAAGCCCCCTGCCATGCCCAGGGTTGCCCTGGCAACTGTTGCTGGCCCCCAAAGCGGAAGTGGGCGGGTCCAGGCCCCCTTAAGCCCCCTGCCATGCCCAGGGTTGCCCTGGCAACTGTTGCTGGCCCCCAAAGCGGAAGTGGGCGGGTCCTGGCCCCCTTAAGCCCCCTGCCATGCCCAGGGTTGCCCTGGCAACTGTTGCTGGCCCCCAAAGCAGAAGTGGGCGGGTCCAGGCGCCCTTAAGCCCCCTGCCATGCCCAGGGTTGCCCTGGCAACTGTTGCTGGCCCCCAAAGCGGAAGTGGGCGGGTCCAGGCCCCCTTAAGCCACCTGCCATGCCCAGGGTTGCCCTGGCAACTGTTGCTGGCCCCCAAAGCGGAAGTGGGCGGGTCCAGGCCCCCTTAAGCCCCCTGCCATGCCCAGGGTTGCCCTGGCAAATGTTGCTGGCCCCCAAAGCGGAAGTGGGCGGGTCCAGGCCCCCTTAAGCCCCCTGCCATGCCCAGGGTTGCCCTGGCAACTGTTGCTGGCCCCCAAAGCGGAAGTGGGCGGGTCCAGGCCCCCTTAAGCCCCCTGCCATGCCCAGGGTTGCCCTGGCAACTGTTGCTGGCCCCCAAAGCGGAAGTGGGCGGGTCCAGGCCCCCTTAAGCCCCCTGCCATGCCCAGGATTGCCCTGGCAACTGTTGCTGGCCCCCAAAGCGGAAGTGGGCGGGTCCTGGCCCCCTTAAGCCCCCTGCCATGCCCAGGGTTGCCCTGGCAACTGTTGCTGGCCCCCAAAGCGGAAGTGGGCGGGTCCTGGCCCCCTTAAGCCCCCTGCCATGCCCAGGGTTGCCCTGGCAACTGTTGCTGGCCCCCAAAGCGGAAGTGGGCGGGTCCTGGCCCCCTTAAGCCCCCTGCCTTGCCCAGGGTTGCCCTGGCAACTGTTGCTGGCCCCCAAAGCGGAAGTGGGCGGGTCCTGGCGCCCTTAAGCCCCCTGCCTTGCCCAGGGTTGCCCTGGCAACTGTTGCTGGCCCCCAAAGCGGAAGTGGGCGGGTCCTGGCCCCCTTAAGCCCCCTGCCATGCCCAGGGTTGCCCTGGCAACTGTTGCTGGCCCCCAAAGCGGAAGTGGGCGTGTCCTGGCCCCCTTAAGCCCCTGCCATGCCCAGGGTTGCCCTGGCAACTGTTGCTGGCCCCCAAAGCGGAAGTGGGCGGGTCCTGGCCCCCTTAAGCCCCCTGCCATGCCCAGGGTTGCCCTGGCAACTGTTGCTGGCCCTCAAAGCGGAAGTGGGCGGGTACTGGCCCCCTTAAGCCCCCTGCCATGCCCAGAGTTGCCCTGGCAACTGTTGCTGGGCCCCAAAGCGGAAGTGGGCGGGTCCTGGCCCCCTTAAGCCCCCTGCCTTGCCCCGGGTTGCCCTGGCAACTGTTGCTGGCCCCCAAAGCGGAAGTGGGCGGGTCCTGGCCCCCTTAAGCCCCCTGCCTTGCCCAGGGTTGCCCTGGCAACTGTTGCTGGCCCCCAAAGCGGAAGTGGGCGGGTCCTGGCCCCCTTAAGCCCCCTGCCTTGCCCAGGGTTGCCCTGGCAACTGTTGCTGGCCCCCAAAGCGGAAGTGGGCGGGTCCTGGCCCCCTTAAGCCCCCTGCCTTGCCCAGGGTTGCCCTGGCAACTGTTGCTGGCCCCCAAAGCGGAAGTGGGCGGGTCCAGGCGCCCTTAAGCCCCCTGCCATGCCCAGGGTTGCCCTGGCAACTGTTGCTGGCCCCCAAAGCGGAAGTGGGCGGGTCCAGGCCCCCTTAAGCCCCCTGCCATGCCCAGGGTTGCCCTGGCAACTGTTGCTGGCCCCCAAAGCGGAAGTGGGCGGGTCCAGGCCCCCTTAAGCCCCCTGCCATGCACAGGGTTGCCCTGGCATCTGTTGCTGGCCCCCAAAGCGGAAGTGGGCGGGTCCAGGCGCCCTTAAGCCCCCTGCCATGCCCAGAGTTGCCCTGGCAACTGTTGCTGAACCCCAAAGCGGAAGTGGGCGGGTCCTGGCCCCCTTAAGCCCCCTGCCTTGCCCAGGGTTGCCCTGGCAACTGTTGCTGGCCCCCAAAGCGGAAGTGGGCGGGTCCAGGCCCACTTAAGCCCCCTGCCATGCCCAAGGTTGCCCTGGCAACTGTTGCTGGCCCCCAAAGCGGAAGTGGGCGGGTCCTGGCCCCCTTAAGCCCCCTGCCTTGCCCAGGGTTGCCCTGGCAACTGTTGCTGGCCCCCAAAGCGGAAAAGGGCGGGTCCTGGCCCCCTTAAGCCCCCTGCCTTGCCCAGGGTTGCCCTGGCAACTGTTGCTGGCCCCCAAAGCGGAAGTGGGCGGGTCCAGGCGCCCTTAAGCCCCCTGCCATGCCCAGGGTTGCCCTGGCAACTGTTGCTGGCCCCCAAAGCGGAAGTGGGCGGGTCCTGGCCCCCTTAAGCCCCCTGCCATGCCCAGGGTTGCCCTGGCAACTGTTGCTGGCCCCCAAAGCGGAAGTGGGCGGGTCCAGGCCCCCTTAAGCCCCCTGCCATGCCCAGGGTTGCCCTGGCAACTGTTGCTGGCCCCCAAAGCGGAAGTGGGCGGGTCCAGGCCCCCTTAAGCCCCCTGCCATGCCCAGGGTTGCCCTGGCAACTGTTGCTGGCCCCCAAAGCGGAAGTGGGCGGGTCCTGGCCCCCTGCCATGCCCAGGGTTGCCCTGGCAACTGTTGCTGGCCCCCAAAGCGGAAGTGGGCGGGTCCTGGCCCCCTTAAGCCCCCTGCCATGCCCAGAGTTGCCCTGGCAACTGTTGCTGGCCCCCAAAGCGGAAGTGGGCGGGTCCAGGCCCCCTTAAGCCCCCTGCCATGCCCAGGGTTTCCCTGGCATCTGTTGCTGGCCCCCAAAGCGGAAGTGGGCGGGTCCAGGCGCCCTTAAGCCCCCTGCCATGCCCATGGTTGCCCTGGCAACTGTTGCTGGCCCCCAAAGCGGAAGTGGGCGGGTCCAGGCCCCCTTAAGCCCCCTGCCATGCCCAGGGTTGCCCTGGCAACTGTTGCTGGCCCCCAAAGCGGAAGTGGGCGGGTCCAGGCGCCCTTAAGCCCCCTGCCATGCCCAGGGTTGCCCTGGCAACTGTTGCTGGCCCCCAAAGCGGAAGTGGGCGGGTCCAGGCCCCCTTAAGCCACCTGCCATGCCCAGGGTTGCCCTGGCAACTGTTGCTGGCCCCCAAAGCGGAAGTGGGCGGGTCCAGGCGCCCTTAAGCCCCCTGCCATGCCCAGGGTTGCCCTGGCAACTGTTGCTGGCCCCCAAAGCGGAAGTGGGCGGGTCCAGGCGCCCTTAAGCCCCCTGCCATGCCCAGGGTTGTCCTGGCAACTGTTGCTGGCCCCCAAAGCGGAAGTGGGCGGGTCCAGGCCCCCTTAAGCCACCTGCCATGCCCAGGGTTGCCCTGGCAACTGTTGCTGGCCCCCAAAGCGGAAGTGGGCGGGTCCAGGCGCCCTTAAGCCCCCTGCCATGCCCAGGGTTGTCCTGGCAACTGTTGCTGGCCCCCAAAGCGGAAGTGGGCGGGTCCAGGCCCCCTTAAGCCCCCTGCCATGCCCAGGGTTGCCCTGGCAACTGTTGCTGGCCCCCAAAGCGGAAGTGGGCGGGTCCAGGCCCCCTTAAGCCCCCTGCCTTGCCCAGGGTTGCCCTGGCAACTGTTGCTGGCCCCCAAAGCGGAAGTGGGCGGGTCCTGGCGCCCTTAAGCCCCCTGCCTTGCCCATGGTTGCCCTGGCAACTGTTGCTGGCCCCCAAAGCGGAAGTGGGCGGGGTCCAGGCCCCCTTAAGCCCCCTGCCATGCCCAGGGTTGCCCTGGCAACTGTTGCTGGCCCCCAAAGCGGAAGTGGGCGGGTCCAGGCGCCCTTAAGCCCCCTGCCATGCCCAGGGTTGCCCTGGCAACTGTTGCTGGCCCCCAAAGCGGAAGTGGGCGGGTCCAGGCCCCCTTAAGCCACCTGCCATGCCCAGGGTTGCCCTGGCAACTGTTGCTGGCCCCCAAAGCGGAAGTGGGCGGGTCCAGGCGCCCTTAAGCCCCCTGCCATGCCCAGGGTTGCCCTGGCAACTGTTGCTGGCCCCCAAAGCGGAAGTGGGCGGGTCCAGGCGCCCTTAAGCCCCCTGCCATGCCCAGGGTTGCCCTGGCAACTGTTGCTGGCCCCCAAAGCGGAAGTGGGCGGGTCCAGGCCCCCTTAAGCCACCTGCCATGCCCAGGGTTGCCCTGGCAACTGTTGCTGGCCCCCAAAGCGGAAGTGGGCGGGTCCTGGCCCCCTGCCATGCCCAGGGTTGCCCTGGCAACTGTTGCTGGCCCCCAAAGCGGAAGTGGGCGGGTCCTGGCCCCCTTAAGCCCCCTGCCATGCCCAGAGTTGCCCTGGCAACTGTTGCTGAACCCCAAAGCGGAAGTGGGCGGGTCCTGGCCCCCTTAAGCCCCCTGCCTTGCCCAGGGTTGCCCTGGCAACTGTTGCTGGCCCCCAAAGCGGAAGTGGGCGGGTCCTGGCCCCCTTAAGCCCCCTGCCTTGCCCAGGGTTGCCCTGGCAACTGTTGCTGGCCCCCAAAGCGGAAGTGGGCGGGTCCTGGCCCCCTGCCATGCCCAGGGTTGCCCTGGCAACTGTTGCTGGCCCCCAAAGCGGAAGTGGGCGGGTCCTGGCCCCCTTAAGCCCCCTGCCATGCCCAGAGTTGCCCTGGCAACTGTTGCTGGCCCCCAAAGCGGAAGTGGGCGGGTCCAGGCCCCCTTAAGCCCCCTGCCATGCCCAGGGTTTCCCTGGCATCTGTTGCTGGCCCCCAAAGCGGAAGTGGGCGGGTCCAGGCGCCCTTAAGCCCCCTGCCATGCCCATGGTTGCCCTGGCAACTGTTGCTGGCCCCCAAAGCGGAAGTGGGCGGGTCCAGGCCCCCTTAAGCCCCCTGCCATGCCCAGGGTTGCCCTGGCAACTGTTGCTGGCCCCCAAAGCGGAAGTGGGCGGGTCCAGGCGCCCTTAAGCCCCCTGCCATGCCCAGGGTTGCCCTGGCAACTGTTGCTGGCCCCCAAAGCGGAAGTGGGCGGGTCCAGGCCCCCTTAAGCCACCTGCCATGCCCAGGGTTGCCCTGGCAACTGTTGCTGGCCCCCAAAGCGGAAGTGGGCGGGTCCAGGCGCCCTTAAGCCCCCTGCCATGCCCAGGGTTGCCCTGGCAACTGTTGCTGGCCCCCAAAGCGGAAGTGGGCGGGTCCAGGCGCCCTTAAGCCCCCTGCCATGCCCAGGGTTGTCCTGGCAACTGTTGCTGGCCCCCAAAGCGGAAGTGGGCGGGTCCAGGCCCCCTTAAGCCACCTGCCATGCCCAGGGTTGCCCTGGCAACTGTTGCTGGCCCCCAAAGCGGAAGTGGGCGGGTCCAGGCGCCCTTAAGCCCCCTGCCATGCCCAGGGTTGTCCTGGCAACTGTTGCTGGCCCCCCAAAGCGGAAGTGGGCGGGTCCAGGCCCCCTTAAGCCCCCTGCCATGCCCAGGGTTGCCCTGGCAACTGTTGCTGGCCCCCAAAGCGGAAGTGGGCGGGTCCAGGCCCCCTTAAGCCCCCTGCCTTGCCCAGGGTTGCCCTGGCAACTGTTGCTGGCCCCCAAAGCGGAAGTGGGCGGGTCCTGGCGCCCTTAAGCCCCCTGCCTTGCCCATGGTTGCCCTGGCAACTGTTGCTGGCCCCCAAAGCGGAAGTGGGCGGGTCCAGGCCCCCTTAAGCCCCCTGCCATGCCCAGGGTTGCCCTGGCAACTGTTGCTGGCCCCCAAAGCGGAAGTGGGCGGGTCCAGGCGCCCTTAAGCCCCCTGCCATGCCCAGGGTTGCCCTGGCAACTGTTGCTGGCCCCCAAAGCGGAAGTGGGCGGGTCCAGGCCCCCTTAAGCCACCTGCCATGCCCAGGGTTGCCCTGGCAACTGTTGCTGGCCCCCAAAGCGGAAGTGGGCGGGTCCAGGCGCCCTTAAGCCCCCTGCCATGCCCAGGGTTGCCCTGGCAACTGTTGCTGGCCCCCAAAGCGGAAGTGGGCGGGTCCAGGCGCCCTTAAGCCCCCTGCCATGCCCAGGGTTGCCCTGGCAACTGTTGCTGGCCCCCAAAGCGGAAGTGGGCGGGTCCAGGCCCCCTTAAGCCACCTGCCATGCCCAGGGTTGCCCTGGCAACTGTTGCTGGCCCCCAAAGCGGAAGTGGGCGGGTCCTGGCCCCCTGCCATGCCCAGGGTTGCCCTGGCAACTGTTGCTGGCCCCCAAAGCGGAAGTGGGCGGGTCCTGGCCCCCTTAAGCCCCCTGCCATGCCCAGAGTTGCCCTGGCAACTGTTGCTGAACCCCAAAGCGGAAGTGGGCGGGTCCTGGCCCCCTTAAGCCCCCTGCCTTGCCCAGGGTTGCCCTGGCAACTGTTGCTGGCCCCCAAAGCGGAAGTGGGCGGGTCCTGGCCCCCTTAAGCCCCCTGCCTTGCCCAGGGTTGCCCTGGCAACTGTTGCTGGCCCCCAAAGCGGAAGTGGGCGGGTCCTGGCCCCCTTAAGCCCCCTGCCTTGCCCAGGGTTGCCCTGGCAACTGTTGCTGGCCCCCAAAGCGGAAGTGGGCGGGTCCAGGCCCCCTTAAGCCCCCTGCCATGCCCAGGGTTGCCCTGGCAACTGTTGCTGGCCCCCAAAGCAGAAGTGGGCGGGTCCAGGCGCCCTTAAGCCCCCTGCCATGCCCAGGGTTGCCCTGGCAACTGTTGCTGGCCCCCAAAGCGGAAGTGGGCGGGTCCAGGCCCCCTTAAGCCACCTGCCATGCCCAGGGTTGCCCTGGCAACTGTTGCTGGCCCCCAAAGCGGAAGTGGGCGGGTCCAGGCCCCCTTAAGCCCCCTGCCATGCCCAGGGTTGCCCTGGCAAATGTTGCTGGCCCCCAAAGCGGAAGTGGGCGGGTCCAGGCCCCCTTAAGCCCCCTGCCATGCCCAGGGTTGCCCTGGCAACTGTTGCTGGCCCCCAAAGCGGAAGTGGGCGGGTCCAGGCCCCCTTAAGCCCCCTGCCATGCCCAGGGTTGCCCTGGCAACTGTTGCTGGCCCCCAAAGCGGAAGTGGGCGGGTCCAGGCCCCCTTAAGCCCCCTGCCATGCCCAGGATTGCCCTGGCAACTGTTGCTGGCCCCCAAAGCGGAAGTGGGCGGGTCCTGGCCCCCTTAAGCCCCCTGCCATGCCCAGGGTTGCCCTGGCAACTGTTGCTGGCCCCCAAAGCGGAAGTGGGCGGGTCCTGGCCCCCTTAAGCCCCCTGCCATGCCCAGGGTTGCCCTGGCAACTGTTGCTGGCCCCCAAAGCGGAAGTGGGCGGGTCCTGGCCCCCTTAAGCCCCCTGCCTTGCCCAGGGTTGCCCTGGCAACTGTTGCTGGCCCCCAAAGCGGAAGTGGGCGGGTCCTGGCGCCCTTAAGCCCCCTGCCTTGCCCAGGGTTGCCCTGGCAACTGTTGCTGGCCCCCAAAGCGGAAGTGGGCGGGTCCTGGCCCCCTTAAGCCCCCTGCCATGCCCAGGGTTGCCCTGGCAACTGTTGCTGGCCCCCAAAGCGGAAGTGGGCGTGTCCTGGCCCCCTTAAGCCCCTGCCATGCCCAGGGTTGCCCTGGCAACTGTTGCTGGCCCCCAAAGCGGAAGTGGGCGGGTCCTGGCCCCCTTAAGCCCCCTGCCATGCCCAGGGTTGCCCTGGCAACTGTTGCTGGCCCTCAAAGCGGAAGTGGGCGGGTACTGGCCCCCTTAAGCCCCCTGCCATGCCCAGAGTTGCCCTGGCAACTGTTGCTGGGCCCCAAAGCGGAAGTGGGCGGGTCCTGGCCCCCTTAAGCCCCCTGCCTTGCCCCGGGTTGCCCTGGCAACTGTTGCTGGCCCCCAAAGCGGAAGTGGGCGGGTCCTGGCCCCCTTAAGCCCCCTGCCTTGCCCAGGGTTGCCCTGGCAACTGTTGCTGGCCCCCAAAGCGGAAGTGGGCGGGTCCTGGCCCCCTTAAGCCCCCTGCCTTGCCCAGGGTTGCCCTGGCAACTGTTGCTGGCCCCCAAAGCGGAAGTGGGCGGGTCCTGGCCCCCTTAAGCCCCCTGCCTTGCCCAGGGTTGCCCTGGCAACTGTTGCTGGCCCCCAAAGCGGAAGTGGGCGGGTCCAGGCGCCCTTAAGCCCCCTGCCATGCCCAGGGTTGCCCTGGCAACTGTTGCTGGCCCCCAAAGCGGAAGTGGGCGGGTCCAGGCCCCCTTAAGCCCCCTGCCATGCCCAGGGTTGCCCTGGCAACTGTTGCTGGCCCCCAAAGCGGAAGTGGGCGGGTCCAGGCCCCCTTAAGCCCCCTGCCATGCCCAGGGTTGCCCTGGCATCTGTTGCTGGCCCCCAAAGCGGAAGTGGGCGGGTCCAGGCGCCCTTAAGCCCCCTGCCATGCCCAGAGTTGCCCTGGCAACTGTTGCTGAACCCCAAAGCGGAAGTGGGCGGGTCCTGGCCCCCTTAAGCCCCCTGCCTTGCCCAGGGTTGCCCTGGCAACTGTTGCTGGCCCCCAAAGCGGAAGTGGGCGGGTCCAGGCCCACTTAAGCCCCCTGCCATGCCCAAGGTTGCCCTGGCAACTGTTGCTGGCCCCCAAAGCGGAAGTGGGCGGGTCCTGGCCCCCTTAAGCCCCCTGCCTTGCCCAGGGTTGCCCTGGCAACTGTTGCTGGCCCCCAAAGCGGAAAAGGGCGGGTCCTGGCCCCCTTAAGCCCCCTGCCTTGCCCAAGGTTGCCCTGGCAACTGTTGCTGGCCCCCAAAGCGGAAGTGGGCGGGTCCAGGCGCCCTTAAGCCCCCTGCCATGCCCAGGGTTGCCCTGGCAACTGTTGCTGGCCCCCAAAGCGGAAGTGGGCGGGTCCTGGCCCCCTTAAGCCCCCTGCCATGCCCAGGGTTGCCCTGGCAACTGTTGCTGGCCCCCAAAGCGGAAGTGGGCGGGTCCAGGCCCCCTTAAGCCCCCTGCCATGCCCAGGGTTGCCCTGGCAACTGTTGCTGGCCCCCAAAGCGGAAGTGGGCGGGTCCAGGCCCCCTTAAGCCCCCTGCCATGCCCAGGGTTGCCCTGGCAACTGTTGCTGGCCCCCAAAGCGGAAGTGGGCGGGTCCTGGCCCCCTGCCATGCCCAGGGTTGCCCTGGCAACTGTTGCTGGCCCCCAAAGCGGAAGTGGGCGGGTCCTGGCCCCCTTAAGCCCCCTGCCATGCCCAGAGTTGCCCTGGCAACTGTTGCTGGCCCCCAAAGCGGAAGTGGGCGGGTCCAGGCCCCCTTAAGCCCCCTGCCATGCCCAGGGTTTCCCTGGCATCTGTTGCTGGCCCCCAAAGCGGAAGTGGGCGGGTCCAGGCGCCCTTAAGCCCCCTGCCATGCCCATGGTTGCCCTGGCAACTGTTGCTGGCCCCCAAAGCGGAAGTGGGCGGGTCCAGGCCCCCTTAAGCCCCCTGCCATGCCCAGGGTTGCCCTGGCAACTGTTGCTGGCCCCCAAAGCGGAAGTGGGCGGGTCCAGGCGCCCTTAAGCCCCCTGCCATGCCCAGGGTTGCCCTGGCAACTGTTGCTGGCCCCCAAAGCGGAAGTGGGCGGGTCCAGGCCCCCTTAAGCCACCTGCCATGCCCAGGGTTGCCCTGGCAACTGTTGCTGGCCCCCAAAGCGGAAGTGGGCGGGTCCAGGCGCCCTTAAGCCCCCTGCCATGCCCAGGGTTGCCCTGGCAACTGTTGCTGGCCCCCAAAGCGGAAGTGGGCGGGTCCAGGCGCCCTTAAGCCCCCTGCCATGCCCAGGGTTGTCCTGGCAACTGTTGCTGGCCCCCAAAGCGGAAGTGGGCGGGTCCAGGCCCCCTTAAGCCACCTGCCATGCCCAGGGTTGCCCTGGCAACTGTTGCTGGCCCCCAAAGCGGAAGTGGGCGGGTCCAGGCGCCCTTAAGCCCCCTGCCATGCCCAAGGTTGTCCTGGCAACTGTTGCTGGCCCCCAAAGCGGAAGTGGGCGGGTCCAGGCCCCCTTAAGCCCCCTGCCATGCCCAGGGTTGCCCTGGCAACTGTTGCTGGCCCCCAAAGCGGAAGTGGGCGGGTCCAGGCCCCCTTAAGCCCCCTGCCTTGCCCAGGGTTGCCCTGGCAACTGTTGCTGGCCCCCAAAGCGGAAGTGGGCGGGTCCTGGCGCCCTTAAGCCCCCTGCCTTGCCCATGGTTGCCCTGGCAACTGTTGCTGGCCCCCAAAGCGGAAGTGGGCGGGTCCAGGCCCCCTTAAGCCCCCTGCCATGCCCAGGGTTGCCCTGGCAACTGTTGCTGGCCCCCAAAGCGGAAGTGGGCGGGTCCAGGCGCCCTTAAGCCCCCTGCCATGCCCAGGGTTGCCCTGGCAACTGTTGCTGGCCCCCAAAGCGGAAGTGGGCGGGTCCAGGCCCCCTTAAGCCACCTGCCATGCCCAGGGTTGCCCTGGCAACTGTTGCTGGCCCCCAAAGCGGAAGTGGGCGGGTCCAGGCGCCCTTAAGCCCCCTGCCATGCCCAGGGTTGCCCTGGCAACTGTTGCTGGCCCCCAAAGCGGAAGTGGGCGGGTCCAGGCGCCCTTAAGCCCCCTGCCATGCCCAGGGTTGTCCTGGCAACTGTTGCTGGCCCCCAAAGCGGAAGTGGGCGGGTCCAGGCCCCCTTAAGCCACCTGCCATGCCCAGGGTTGCCCTGGCAACTGTTGCTGGCCCCCAAAGCGGAAGTGGGCGGGTCCAGGCGCCCATAAGCCCCCTGCCATGCCCAGGGTTGTCCTGGCAACTGTTGCTGGCCCCCAAAGCGGAAGTGGGCGGGTCCAGGCCCCCTTAAGCCCCCTGCCATGCCCAGGGTTGCCCTGGCAACTGTTGCTGGCCCCCAAAGCGGAAGTGGGCGGGTCCAGGCGCCCTTAAGCCCCCTGCCATGGCCCAGGGTTGTCCTGGCAACTGTTGCTGGCCCCCAAAGCGGAAGTGGGCGGGTCCAGGCCCCTGAAGCCCCCTGCCATGCCCAGGGTTGCCCTGGCAACTGTTGCTGGCCCCCAAAGCGGAGTGGGCGGGTCCAGGCCCCCTTAAGCCCCCTGCCATGCCCAGGGTTGCCCTGGCAAATGTTGCTGGCCCCCAAAGCGGAAGTGGGCGGGTCCTGGCCCCCTTAAGCCCCCTGCCTTGCCCAGGGTTGCCCTGGCAAACTGTTGCTGGCCCCCAAAGCGGAAGTGGGCGGGTCCTGGCGCCCTTAAGCCCCCTGCCTTGCCCAGGGTTGCCCTGGCAACTGTTGCTGGCCCCCAAAGCGGAAGTGGGCGGGTCCTGGCCCCCTTAAGCCCCCTGCCATGCCCAGGGTTGCCCTGGCAACTGTTGCTGGCCCCCAAGCGGAAGTGGGCGGGTCCTGGCCCCCTTAAGCCCCTGCCATGCCCAGGGTTGCCCTGGCAAATGTTGCTGGCCCCCAAAGCGGAAGTGGGCGGGTCCTGGCCCCCTTAAGCCCCCTGCCATGCCCAGGGTTGCCCTGGCAACTGTTGCTGGCCCTCGAAGCGGAAGTGGGCGGGTCCTGGCCCCCTTAAGCCCCCTGCCATGCCCAGAGTTGCCCTGGCAACTGTTGCTGGGCCCCAAAGCGGAAGTGGGCGGGTCCTCGCCCCCTTAAGCCCCTGCCATGCCCAGGGTTGCCCTGGCAACTGTTGCTGGCCCCCAAAGCGGAAGTGGGCGGGTCCTGGCCCCCTTAAGCCCCCTGCCATGCCCAGGGTTGCCCTGGCAACTGTTGCTGGCCCCCAAAGCGGAAGTGGGCGGGTCCTGGCCCCTGCCATGCCCAGGGTTGCCCTGGCAACTGTTGCTGGCCCCCAAAGCGGAAGTGGGCGGGTCCAGGCCCCCTTAAGCCCCCTGCCATGCCCAGAGTTGCCCTGGCAACTGTTGCTGAACCCCAAAGCGGAAGTGGGCGGGTCCTGGCCCCCTTAAGCCCCCTGCCTTGCCCAGGGTTGCCCTGGCAACTGTTGCTGGCCCCCAAAGCGGAAGTGGGCGGGTCCTGGCCCCCTTAAGCCCCCTGCCTTGCCCAGGGTTGCCCTGGCAACTGTTGCTGGCCCCCAAAGCGGAAGTGGGCGGGTCCTGGCCCCCTTAAGCCCCCTGCCTTGCCAAGGGTTGCCCTGGCAACTGTTGCTGGCCCCCAAAGCGGAAGTGGGCGGGTCCAGGCCCCCTTAAGCCCCCTGCCATGCCCAGGGTTTCCCTGACATCTGTTGCTGGCCCCCAAAGCGGAAGTGGGCGGGTCCAGGCCCCCTTAAGCCCCCTGCCATGCCATGGTTGCCCTGGCAACTGTTGCTGGCCCCCAAAGCGGAAGTGGGCGGGTCCAGGCCCCCTTAAGCCCCCTGCCCATGCCCAGGGTTGCCCTGGCAACTGTTGCTGGCCCCCAAAGCGGAAGTGGGCGGGTCCTGGCCCCCTTAAGCCCCCTGCCATGCCCAGGGTTGCCCTGGCAACTGTTGCTGGCCCCCAAAGCGGAAGTGGGCGGGTCCTGGCCCCCTTAAGCCCCCTGCCATGCCCAGGGTTGCCCTGGCAACTGTTGCTGGCCCCCAAAGCGGAAGTGGGCGGGTCCAGGCGCCCTTAAGCCCCCTGCCATGCCCAGGGTTGCCCTGGCAACTGTTGCTGGCCCCCAAAGCGGAAGTGGGCGGGTCCAGGCCCCCTTAAGCCACCTGCCATGCCCAGGGTTGCCCTGGCAACTGTTGCTGGCCCCCAAAGCGGAAGTGGGCGGGTCCTGGCCCCCTTAAGCCCCCTGCCATGCCCAGGGTTGCCCTGGCAACTGTTGCTGGCCCCCAAAGCGGAAGTGGGCGGGTCCTGGCCCCCTTAAGCCCCCCTGCCTTGCCCAGGGTTGCCCTGGCAACTGTTGCTGGCCCCCAAAGCGGAAGTGGGCGGGTCCTGGCCCCCTAAGCCCCCTTGCCATGCCCAGAGTTGCCCTGGCAACTGTTGCTGGGCCCCCAAGCGGAGTGGGCGGGTCCTCGCCCCTTAAGCCCCCTGCCATGCCCAGGGTTGCCCTGGCAACTGTTGCTGGCCCCCAAAGCGGAAGTGGGCGGTCCTGGCCCCCTTAAGCCCCCTGCCATGCCCAGGGTTGCCCTGGCAACTGTTGCTGGCCCCCAAAGCGGAAGTGGGCGGGTCCTGGCCCCCTGCCATGCCCAGGGTTGCCCTGGCAACTGTTGCTGGCCCCCAAAGCGGAAGTGGGCGGGTCCTGGCCCCCTTAAGCCCCCTGCCATGCCCAGAGTTGCCCTGGCAACTGTTGCTGAACCCCAAAGCGGAAGTGGGCGGGTCCTGGCCCCCTTAAGCCCCCTGCCTTGCCCAGGGTTGCCCTGGCAACTGTTGCTGGCCCCCAAAGCGGAAGTGGGCGGGTCCTGGCCCCCTTAAGCCCCCTGCCTTGCCCAGGGTTGCCCTGGCAACTGTTGCTGGCCCCCAAAGCGGAAGTGGGCGGGTCCTGGCCCCCTTAAGCCCCCTGCCTTGCCAAGGGTTGCCCTGGCAACTGTTGCTGGCCCCCAAAGCGGAAGTGGGCGGGTCCAGGCCCCCTTAAGCCCCCTGCCATGCCCAGGGTTTCCCTGACATCTGTTGCTGGCCCCCAAAGCGGAAGTGGGCGGGTCCAGGCCCCCTTAAGCCCCCTGCCATGCCCATGGTTGCCCTGGCAACTGTTGCTGGCCCCCAAAGCGGAAGTGGGCGGGTCCAGGCCCCCTTAAGCCCCCTGCCATGCCCAGGGTTGCCCTGGCAACTGTTGCTGGCCCCCAAAGCGGAAGTGGGCGGGTCCTGGCCCCCTTAAGCCCCCTGCCATGCCCAGGGTTGCCCTGGCAACTGTTGCTGGCCCCCAAAGCGGAAGTGGGCGGGTCCTGGCCCCCTTAAGCCCCCTGCCATGCCCAGGGTTGCCCTGGCAACTGTTGCTGGCCCCCAAAGCGGAAGTGGGCGGGTCCAGGCGCCCTTAAGCCCCCTGCCATGCCCAGGGTTGCCCTGGCAACTGTTGCTGGCCCCCAAAGCGGAAGTGGGCGGGTCCAGGCCCCCTTAAGCCACCTGCCATGCCCAGGGTTGCCCTGGCAACTGTTGCTGGCCCCCAAAGCGGAAGTGGGCGGGGTCCTGGCCCCCTTAAGCCCCCTGCCATGCCCAGGGTTGCCCTGGCAACTGTTGCTGGCCCCCAAAGCGGAAGTGGGCGGGTCCTGGCCCCCTTAAGCCCCCTGCCTTGCCCAGGGTTGCCCTGGCAACTGTTGCTGGCCCCCAAAGCGGAAGTGGGCGGGTCCTGGCGCCCTTAAGCCCCCTGCCTTGCCCAGGGTTGCCCTGGCAACTGTTGCTGGCCCCCAAAGCGGAAGTGGGCGGGTCCTGGCCCCCTTAAGCCCCTGCCATGCCCAGGGTTGCCCTGGCAACTGTTGCTGGCCCCCAAAGCGGAAGTGGGCGGGTCCTGGCCCCCTTAAGCCCCTGCCATGCCCAGGGTTGCCCTGGCAACTGTTGCTGGCCCCCAAAGCGGAAGTGGGCGGGTCCTGGCCCCCTTAAGCCCCCTGCCTTGCCCAGGGTTGCCTGGCAACTGTTGCTGGCCCCCAAAGCGGAAGTGGGCGGGTCCTGGCCCCCTTAAGCCCCCTGCCTTGCCCAGGGTTGCCCTGGCAACTGTTGCTGGCCCCCAAAGCGGAAGTGGGCGGGTCCAGGCGCCCTTAAGCCCCCTGCCATGCCCAGGGTTGCCCTGGCAACTGTTGCTGGTCCCCCAAAGCGGAAGTGGGCGGGTCAAGGCCCCCTTAAGCCCCCTGCCATGCCCAGGGTTGCCCTGGCAACTGTTTCTGGCCCCCAAAGCGGAAGTGGGCGGGTCCAGGCCCCCTTAAGCCCCCTGCCATGCCCAGGGTTGCCTGGCAACTGTTGCTGGCCCCCAAAGCGGAAGTGGGCGGGTCCAGGCGCCCTTAAGCCCCCTGCCATGCCCATGGTTGTCCTGGCAACTGTTGCTGGCCCCCAAAGCGGAAGTGGGCGGGTCCAGGCCCCCTTAAGCCCCCCTGCCATGCCCAGGGTTGCCCTGGCAACTGTTGCTGGCCCCCAAAGCGGAAGTGGGCGGGTCCAGGCCCCCTTAAGCCCCCTGCCATGCCCAGGGTTGTCCTGGCAACTGTTGCTGGCCCCCAAAGCGGAAGTGGGCGGGTCCAGGCCCCCTTAAGCCCCCTGCCATGCCCAGGGTTGCCCTGGCAACTGTTGCTGGCCCCCAAAGCGGAAGTGGGCGGGTCCAGGCCGCCCTTAAGCCCCCTGCCATGCCCAGGGTTGCCCTGGCAACTGTTGCTGGCCCCCAAAGCGGAAGAGGGCGGGTCCAGGCGCCCTTAAGCCCCCTGCCATGCCCAGGGTTGTCCTGGCAACTGTTGCTGGCCCCCAAAGCGGAAGTGGGCGGGTCCAGGACCCCTTAAGCCCCCTGCCATGCCCAGGGTTGCCCTGGCAACTGTTGCTGGCCCCCAAAGCGGAAGTGGGCGGGTCCAGGCCCCCTTAAGCCCCCTGCCATGCCCAGGGTTGCCCTGGCAACTGTTGCTGGCCCCCAAAGCGGAAGTGGGCGGGTCCAGGCCCCCTTAAGCCCCCTGCCATGCCCAGGGTTGCCCTGGCAACTGTTGCTGGCCCCCAAAGCGGAAGTGGGCGGGTCCAGGCCCCCTTAAGCCCCCTGCCATGCCCAGGATTGCCCTGGCAACTGTTGCTGGCCCCCAAAGCGGAAGTGGGCGGGCCCTGGCCCCCTTAAGCCCCCTGCCATGCCCAGGGTTGCCCTGGCAACTGTTGCTGGCCCCCAAAGCGGAAGTGGGCGGGTCCTGGCCCCTTAAGCCCCCTGCCTTGCCCAGGGTTGCCCTGGCAACTGTTGCTGGCCCCCAAAGCGGAAGTGGGCGTGTCCAGGCCCCCTTAAGCCCCCTGCCATGCCCATGGTTGCCCTGGCAACTGTTGCTGGCCCCCCAAAGCGGAAGTGGGCGGGTCCAGGCCCCCTTAAGCCCCCTGCCATGCCCAGGGTTGCCCTGGCAACTGTTGCTAGCCCCCAAAGCGGAAATGGGCGGGTCCAGGCCCCCTTAAGCCCCCTGCCATGCCCAGGGTTGCACTGGCATCTGTTGCTGGCCCCCAAAGCGGAAGTGGGCGGGTCCAGGCGCCCTTAAGCCCCCTGCCATGCCCATGGTTGTCCTGGCAACTGTTGCTGGCCCCCAAAGCGGAAGTGGGCGGGTCCAGGCCCCCTTAAGCCCCCTGCCATGCCCAGGGTTGCCCTGGCAACTGTTGCTGGCCCCCAAAGCGGAAGTGGGCGGGTCCAGGCCCCCTTCAGCCCCCTGCCATGCCCATGGTTGCCCTGGACACTGTTGCTGGCCCCCAAAGCGGAAGTGGGCGGGTCCAGGCCCCCTTAAGCCCCTGCCATGCCCAGGGTAGACCTGGCAACTGTTGCTGGCCCCCAAAGCGGAAGTGGGGCGGGTCCTGGCCCCCTTAAGCCCCCTGCCATGCCCAGGGTTGCCCTGGACACTGTTGCTTGCCCCCAAAGCGGAAGTGGGAGGGTCCAGGCCCCCTTAAGCCCCCTGCCATGCCCAGGGTTGCCCTGGCAACTGTTGCTGGCCCCCAAAGCGGAAGTGGGAGGTCCAGGCGCCCTTAAGCCCCCTGCCATGCCCAGGGTTGCCCTGGCAACTGTTGCTGGCCCCCAAAGCGGAAGTGGGCGGGTCCAGGCGCCCTTAAGCCCCTGCCATGCCCAGGGTTGTCCTGGCAACTGTGCTGGCCCCCAAAGCGGAAGTGGGCGGGTCCAGGCCCCTTAAGCCACCTGCCATGCCCAGGGTTGCCCTGGCAACTGTTGCTGGTCCCCAAAGCGGAAGTGGCGGGTCCAGGCGCCCTTAAGCCCCCTGCCATGCCCAGGGTTGTCCTGGCAACTGTTGCTGGCCCCCAAAGCGGAAGTGGGCGGGTCCAGGCCCCCTTAAGCCCCCTGCCATGCCCAGGGTTGCCCTGGCAACTGTTGCTGGCCCCCAAAGCGGAAGTGGGCGGGTCCAGGCGCCCTTAAGCCCCCTGCCATGCCCAGGGTTGTCCTGGCAACTGTTGCTGGCCCCCAAAGCGGAAGTGGGCGGGTCCAGGCCCCTTAAGCCCCCTGCCATGCCCAGGGTTGCCCTGGCAACTGTTGCTGGCCCCCAAAGCGGAAGAGGGCGGGTCCAGGCGCCCTTAAGCCCCCTGCCATGCCCAGGGTTGTCCTGGCAACTGTTGCTGGCCCCCAAAGCGGAAGTGGGCGGGTCCAGGACCCCTTAAGCCCCTGCCATGCCCAGGGTTGCCCTGGCAACTGTTGCTGGCCCCCAAAGCGGAAGTGGGCGGGTCCAGGCCCCCTTAAGCCCCCTGCCATGCCCAGGGTTGCCCTGGCAACTGTTGCTGGCCCCCAAAGCGGAAGTGGGCGGGTCCAGGCCCCCTTAAGCCCCCTGCCATGCCCAGGATTGCCCTGGCAACTGTTGCTGGCCCCCAAAGCGGAAGTGGGCGGGCCCTGGCCCCTTAAGCCCCCTGCCATGCCCAGGGTTGCCCTGGCAACTGTTGCTGGCCCCCAAAGCGGAAGTGGGCGGGTCCTGGCCCCCTTAAGCCCCCTGGCCTTGCCCAGGGTTGCCCTGGCAACTGTTCCTGGCCCCCAAAGCGGAAGTGGGCGTGTCCAGGCCCCCTTAAGCCCCCTGCCATGCCCATGGTTGCCCTGGCAACTGTTGCTGGCCCCCAAAGCGGAAGTGGGCGGGTCCAGGCCCCCTTAAGCCCCCTGCCATGCCCAGGGTTGCCCTGGCAACTGTTGCTAGCCCCCAAAGCGGAAATGGGCGGGTTCAGGCCCCTTAAGCCCCCTGCCATGCCCAGGGTTGCCCTGGCAACTGTTGCTGGCCCCCAAAGCGGAAGTGGGCGGGCCCTGGCCCCCTTAAGCCCCCTGCCATGCCCAGGGTTGCCCTGGCAACTGTTGCTGGCCCCCAAAGCGGAAGTGGGCGGGGTCCTGGCCCCCTTAAGCCCCCTGCCTTGCCCAGGGTTGCCCTGGCAACTGTTCCTGGCCCCCAAAGCGGAAGTGGGCGTGTCCAGGCCCCCTTAAGCCCCCTGCCATGCCCATGGTTGCCCTGGCAACTGTTGCTGGCCCCCAAAGCGGAAGTGGGCGGGTCCAGGCCCCCTTAAGCCCCCTGCCATGCCCAGGGTTGCCCTGGCAACTGTTGCTAGCCCCCAAAGCGGAAATGGGCGGGTTCAGGCCCCCTTAAGCCCCCTGCCATGCCCAGGGTTGCCCTGGCATCTGTTGCTGGCCCCCAAAGCGGAAGTGGGGCGGGTCCAGGCGCCCTTAAGCCCCCTGCCATGCCCATGGTTGTCCTGGCAACTGTTGCTGGCCCCCAAAGCGGAAGTGGGCGGGTCCAGGCCCCCTTAAGCCCCCTGCCATGCCCAGGGTTGCCCTGGCAACTGTTGCTGGCCCCAAAGCGGAAGTGGGCGGGTCCAGGCCTCCTTCAGCCCCCTGCCATGCCCATGGTTGCCCTGGACACTGTTGCTGGCCCCCAAAGCGGAAGTGGGCGGGTCCAGGCCCCCTTAAGCCCCCTGCCATGCCCAGGGTTGCCCTGGCAACTGTTGCTGGCCCCAAAGCGGAAGTGGGCGGGTCCTGGCGCCCTTAAGCCCCCTGCCTTGCCCAGGGTTGCCCTGGCAACTGTTGCTGGCCCCCAAAGCGGAAGTGGGCGGGTCCTGGCCCCCTTAAGCCCCCTGCCATGCCAGGGTTGCCCTGGCAACTGTTGCTGGCCCCCAAAGCGGAAGTGGGCGGGTCCTGGCCCCCTTAAGCCCCTGCCATGCCCAGGGTTGCCCTGGCAAATGTTGCTGGCCCCCAAAGCGGAAGTGGGCGGGTCCTGGCCCCCTTAAGCCCCCTGCCATGCCCAGGGTTGCCCTGGCAACTGTTGCTGGCCCTCGAAGCGGAAGTGGGCGGGTCCTGGCCCCCTTAAGCCCCCTGCCATGCCCAGAGTTGCCCTGGCAACTGTTGCTGGGCCCCAAAGCGGAAGTGGGCGGGTCCTCGCCCCCTTAAGCCCCCTGCCATGCCCAGGGTTGCCCTGGCAACTGTTGCTGGCCCCCAAAGCGGAAGTGGGCGGGTCCTGGCCCCCTTAAGCCCCCTGCCATGCCCAGGGTTGCCCTGGCAACTGTTGCTGGCCCCCAAAGCGGAAGTGGGCGGGTCCTGGCCCCCTGCCATGCCCAGGGTTGCCCTGGCAACTGTTGCTGGCCCCCAAAGCGGAAGTGGGCGGGTCCTGGCCCCCTTAAGCCCCCTGCCATGCCCAGAGTTGCCCTGGCAACTGTTGCTGAACCCCAAAGCGGAAGTGGGCGGGTCCTGGCCCCCTTAAGCCCCCTGCCTTGCCCAGGTTGCCCTGGCAACTGTTGCTGGCCCCCAAAGCGGAAGTGGGCGGGTCCTGGCCCCCTTAAGCCCCCTGCCATGCCCAGAGTTGCCCTGGCAACTGTTGCTGGGCCCCAAAGCGGAAGTGGGCGGGTCCTCGCCCCCTTAAGCCCCCTGCCATGCCCAGGGTTGCCCTGGCAACTGTTGCTGGCCCCCAAAGCGGAAGTGGGCGGGTCCTGGCCCCCTTAAGCCCCCTGCCATGCCCAGGGTTGCCCTGGCAACTGTTGCTGGCCCCCAAAGCGGAAGTGGGCGGGTCCTGGCCCCCTGCCATGCCCAGGGTTGCCCTGGCAACTGTTGCTGGCCCCCAAAGCGGAAGTGGGCGGGTCCTGGCCCCCTTAAGCCCCCTGCCATGCCCAGAGTTGCCCTGCAACTGTTGCTGAACCCCAAAGCGGAAGTGGGCGGGTCCTGGCCCCCTTAAGCCCCCTGCCTTGCCCAGGGTTGCCCTGGCAACTGTTGCTGGCCCCCAAAGCGGAAGTGGGCGGGTCCTGGCCCCCTTAAGCCCCCTGCCTTGCCCAGGGTTGCCCTGGCAACTGTTGCTGGCCCCCAAAGCGGAAGTGGGCGGGTCCTGGCCCCCTTAAGCCCCCTGCCTTGCCAAGGGTTGCCCTGGCAACTGTTGCTGGCCCCCAAAGCGGAAGTGGGCGGGTCCGGGCCCCCTTAAGCCCCCTGCCATGCCCAGGGTTTCCCTGACATCTGTTGCTGGCCCCCAAAGCGGAAGTGGGCGGGTCCAGGCCCCCTTAAGCCCCCTGCCATGCCCATGGTTGCCCTGGCAACTGTTGCTGGCCCCCAAAGCGGAAGTGGGCGGGTCCAGGCCCCCTTAAGCCCCCTGCCATGCCCAGGGTTGCCCTGGCAACTGTTGCTGGCCCCCAAAGCGGAAGTGGGCGGGTCCTGGCGCCCTTAAGCCCCTGCCTTGCCCAGGGTTGCCCTGGCAACTGTTGCTGGCCCCCAAAGCGGAAGTGGGCGGGTCCTGGCCCCCTTAAGCCCCCTGCCATGCCCAGGGTTGCCCTGGCAACTGTTGCTGGCCCCCAAAGCGGAAGTGGGCGGGTCCTGGCCCCCTTAAGCCCCTGCCATGCCCAGGGTTGCCCTGGCAACTGTTGCTGGCCCCCAAAGCGGAAGTGGGCGGGTCCTGGCCCCCTTAAGCCCCCTGCCTTGCCCAGGGTTGCCCTGGCAACTGTTGCTGGCCCCCAAAGCGGAAGTGGGCGGGTCCTGGCCCCCTTAAGCCCCCTGCCTTGCCCAGGGTTGCCCTGGCAACTGTTGCTGGCCCCCAAAGCGGAAGTGGGCGGGTCCAGGCGCCCTTAAGCCCCCTGCCATGCCCAGGGTTGCCCTGGCAACTGTTGCTGGTCCCCAAAGCGGAAGTGGGCGGGTCCAGGCCCCCTTAAGCCCCCTGCCATGCCCAGGGTTGCCCTGGCAACTGTTTCTGGCCCCCAAAGCGGAAGTGGGCGGGTCCAGGCCCCCTTAAGCCCCCTGCCATGCCCAGGGTTGCCCTGGCAACTGTTGCTGGCCCCCAAAGCGGAAGTGGGCGGGTCCAGGCGCCCTTAAGCCCCCTGCCATGCCCATGGTTGTCCTGGCAACTGTTGCTGGCCCCCAAAGCGGAAGTGGGCGGGTCCAGGCCCCCTTAAGCCCCCTGCCATGCCCAGGGTTGCCCTGGCAACTGTTGCTGGCCCCCAAAGCGGAAGTGGGCGGGTCCAGGCGCCCTTAAGCCCCCTGCCATGCCCAGGGTTGTCCCTGGCAACTGTTGCTGGCCCCCAAAGCGGAAGTGGGCGGGTCCAGGCCCCCTTAAGCCCCCTGCCATGCCCAGGGTTGCCCTGGCAACTGTTGCTGGCCCCCAAAGCGGAAGTGGGCGGGTCCAGGCGCCCTTAAGCCCCCTGCCATGCCCAGGGTTGCCCTGGCAACTGTTGCTGGCCCCCAAAGCGGAAGAGGGCGGGTCCAGGCGCCCTTAAGCCCCCTGCCATGCCCAGGGTTGTCCTGGCAACTGTTGCTGGCCCCCAAAGCGGAAGTGGGCGGGTCCAGGACCCCTTAAGCCCCCTGCCATGCCCAGGGTTGCCCTGGCAACTGTTGCTGGCCCCCAAAGCGGAAGTGGGCGGGTCCAGGCCCCCTTAAGCCCCCTGCCATGCCCAGGGTTGCCCTGGCAACTGTTGCTGGCCCCCAAAGCGGAAGTGGGCGGGTCCAGGCCCCCTTAAGCCCCCTGCCATGCCCAGGGTTGCCCTGGCAACTGTTGCTGGCCCCCAAAGCGGAAGTGGGCGGGTCCAGGCCCCCTTAAGCCCCCTGCCATGCCCAGGATTGCCCTGGCAACTGTTGCTGGCCCCCAAAGCGGAAGTGGGCGGGCCCTGGCCCCCTTAAGCCCCCTGCCATGCCCAGGGTTGCCCTGGCAACTGTTGCTGGCCCCCAAAGCGGAAGTGGGCGGGTCCTGGCCCCCTTAAGCCCCCTGCCTTGCCCAGGGTTGCCCTGGCAACTGTTGCTGGCCCCCAAAGCGGAAGTGGGCGTGTCCAGGCCCCCTTAAGCCCCCTGCCATGCCCATGGTTGCCCTGGCAACTGTTGCTGGCCCCCAAAGCGGAAGTGGGCGGGTCCAGGCCCCCTTAAGCCCCCTGCCATGCCCAGGGTTGCCCTGGCAACTGTTGCTAGCCCCCAAAGCGGAAATGGGCGGGTCCAGGCCCCCTTAAGCCCCCTGCCATGCCCAGGGTTGCCCTGGCATCTGTTGCTGGCCCCCAAAGCGGAAGTGGGCGGGTCCAGGCGCCCTTAAGCCCCCTGCCATGCCCATGGTTGTCCTGGCAACTGTTGCTGGCCCCCAAAGCGGAAGTGGGCGGGTCCAGGCCCCCTTAAGCCCCCTGCCATGCCCAGGGTTGCCCTGGCAACTGTTGCTGGCCCCCAAAGCGGAAGTGGGCGGGTCCAGGCCCCCTTCAGCCCCCTGCCATGCCCATGGTTGCCCTGGACACTGTTGCTGGCCCCCAAAGCGGAAGTGGGCGGGTCCAGGCCCCCTTAAGCCCCCTGCCATGCCCAGGGTAGACCTGGCAACTGTTGCTGGCCCCCAAAGCGGAAGTGGGCGGGTCCTGGCCCCCTTAAGCCCCCTGCCATGCCCAGGGTTGCCCTGGACACTGTTGCTTGCCCCCAAAGCGGAAGTGGGCGGGTCCAGGCCCCCTTAAGCCCCCTGCCATGCCCAGGGTTGCCCTGGCAACTGTTGCTGGCCCCAAAGCGGAAGTGGGAGGGTCCAGGCGCCCTTAAGCCCCCTGCCATGCCCAGGTTGCCCTGGCAACTGTTGCTGGCCCCCAAAGCGGAAGTGGGCGGGTCCAGGCGCCCTTAAGCCCCCTGCCATGCCCAGGGTTGTCCTGGCAACTGTTGCTGGCCCCCAAAGCGGAAGTGGGCGGGTCCAGGCCCCCTTAAGCCACCTGCCATGCCCAGGGTTGCCTGGCAACTGTTGCTGGCCCCCAAAGCGGAAGTGGGCGGGTCCAGGCCCCCTTAAGCCCCCTGCCATGCCCAGGATTGCCCTGGCAACTGTTGCTGGCCCCCAAAGCGGAAGTGGGCGGGCCCTGGCCCCCTTAAGCCCCCTGCCATGCCCAGGGTTGCCCTGGCAACTGTTGCTGGCCCCCAAAGCGGAAGTGGGCGGGTCCTGGCCCCCTTAAGCCCCCTGCCTTGCCCAGGGTTGCCCTGGCAACTGTTCCTGGCCCCCAAAGCGGAAGTGGGCGTGTCCAGGCCCCCTTAAGCCCCCTGCCATGCCCATGGTTGCCCTGGCAACTGTTGCTGGCCCCCAAAGCGGAAGTGGGCGGGTCCAGGCCCCCTTAAGCCCCCTGCCATGCCCAGGGTTGCCCTGGCAACTGTTGCTAGCCCCCAAAGCGGAAATGGGCGGGTTCAGGCCCCCTTAAGCCCCCTGCCATGCCCAGGGTTGCCCTGGCAACTGTTGCTGGCCCCCAAAGCGGAAGTGGGCGGGCCCTGGCCCCCTTAAGCCCCCTGCCATGCCCAGGGTTGCCCTGGCAACTGTTGCTGGCCCCCAAAGCGGAAGTGGGCGGGTCCTGGCCCCCTTAAGCCCCCTGCCTTGCCCAGGGTTGCCCTGGCAACTGTTCCTGGCCCCCAAAGCGGAAGTGGGCGTGTTCCAGGCCCCCTTAAGCCCCCCTGCCATGCCCATGGTTGCCCTGGCAACTGTTGCTGGCCCCCAAAGCGGAAGTGGGCGGGTCCAGGCCCCCTTAAGCCCCCTGCCATGCCCAGGGTTA